>NW_015548175.1:161645-180965 GCF_001515605.1 Sinocyclocheilus anshuiensis | reverse complement strand
GCAATATTGTAATGCATTACTTTTAAAAGTAACTTTCCCCAACACTATATATATATATATATATAAAACTAGCTGCATGTAATTAAAATGACAGCTCAGACAAAAATGTAAACTTCTTTCACTATGAAAAATGTTGGTGTAAAAAATAAAGCAAAATTGTCTCGATAGACAGATGTTTGCAAACTGCAATTGATTCTTAGTAGGCCCATATGGAGTCTGTGTGCTTTATTAAAAGTTTATTTTCAAGTTTATTCAATAATTTGCCAAATTTAATGATGTTTTCAGCTACCAATACAATAATGAATTTAATAGAATTTTACCCCAAATCAATGAAGAAAATGCCAAAATTTGGGCCCACTTATTAGGACTCCTCAATCCAAACCTCAAGTCCTTTTTTTCCCAGTGTTTGATTTCCCAGTGATCCTGACTGTGTTTGTGAAAGTTAATTTCCTTCTTTCACTATGATGTTCACCCCTTGAATGTTTTCTCCTAGCTAAAGCTATGAGGATTGTCTCACTTCCTTTGATTACCACCTGATTCCTTCAGTCACAGCCTGCACTGTTTTACTCCTGTTTTTACTGACACTTAATTCAGTCTAGATCACTGTTGGGATTTGTTTATATAGATAGACAGATTTCAGTAAGTGTATATTGGCGGGGCTTGAGAGCTGCAGTCTGTTCTGGGAGAGTAGCTCCACTCACACTCCTTATTTCCTCTGCGACTGATCTCATTTGCTCCTCTGCCTCCTTAAAGGAAATGACTCTGATGGCTTTCAGTCACTTTAGTTTTGACAAACGCTCAGAGCTTTTTTCGGTCAGTTGTGCACTTGCACGTTTATCAGACTCAATATATAATGTAATATTCCTGATCAGTTCTCCCACCCTAAACATGTCAACAAGAATGACACGAATTAGTTTAAGAAAAAAGAAAAACTGCATTTTTTTTTTTGAAACAAAAACATCTGCAATTTAAATGTCTAATCCTTGAATTTGTTTGTAATTCATCCCTAAAATATTATAGGAAATATAAATAGAAAAATGTGTGGTGTGTGTGTATTCACACACCTAGGCTGTTTTATAACACAAAACAATCATAATCATGCTCATCATCATGAAAAGGAAGCTCATGCAGGTTAGATTAGTGAGGTTAATGTCTAACAAAGTGATCAACAGAGTCTTTATATGGTGTAACACCTGTGGTCACAGTTCTGTCACTGCAAACACAGACAAAAAAATGCCTCGAGACCTCATCTGTCATTCAGAACACCAGCTATCGTGTCATTTTTATACAGAAATAAACTTCTCTCCATCTCTCTCAGGCTCACAGTGTGTGTGTGTGTGTACTTGTGTTTATGTGTCCTTTTGAGTCCAACTCAAGGTCCAGCTTACTGACCGGAACTCATCTTTCTGGTCACTGATTCCCCAGCTTATAAAAGTTTTACTAAATGCATAATTTTAGCATATTCCAGCCATTCTTACAAAAGTATATCATATGTAATGTATCTGTAAATCCTTCAATCAAATATCTATGAACGGACTGGCCAACTCTGATGGCTTGGTGACATTAATAATACTTTTGGGTTCAAACTGCAGGCAAATTAGCCATATTTACAACAACTACCAGTGGAGGAAAAGGAAGAGGCTTTGTCGGGGAGACAGCAGAGCCTTTGATAGTGTCAAGGAACAACATAAAAACCTCTTGGTCCGAAGAGAAAAAACGAACAAATTATTCGTCCGACACAGTCACACTCCACTGCAGCTTTCACAACAGAAGTAGTTTCACATCCTGGAAAAAAATATGTAATTTCTGTAAGTTTGGTATTAACTGCTGTTAATCATTGAGAACTGACCAGTGCCCAAAATGTGTGAGAAAGGTTGAAATGCAGCATGCATTAAAATTCTGTTCCAGCAGCAGATCTGGTCTTGTGAATAACGCACATTGTGGTATAAGATTTCAGACGTTTCATATGATCTTTTTATATAGCGATTTTATTTCAGTCTATTTATGGAAGAAACAAAAATGCTGAATTTTCACACTTTTACTGCTGATGTGCTGATCAATGTTCTTGCCCATCTAAAAGTCAGATTTCTCTTTCCAGAATCAAATAAATAAAGAAATGGCAAAGAATGAGGAGGAATGATGAAAATGCAGTGTGGATCTACGATAAGTGATTTCCCCTCACAAAACGGTTGCAAAACTAGAAACACTACAGGAACTAAAACTAACAAATAAATATACCAATTAATCTAGTATCTTTTATTTCAGCATTGGGTCTACTGATAAGAGCTGCCTTTGGTGAAAAAATATCTAGAAATGTAAGCTTAATTTAAGATAAAGTAAATAAATGAAATGAAGGAATTAAAAAAGTATTTATTTAGATATGTTTAGATATAATATGTTTATAAGGCAGTATTTATTTATTTATATAGTGGCATATAGTAGTCCTCCTGAGACCCTGCATCCTCATATGAGGACATTATATTTTAGTGAATTTCTCTGAGACTATACATGCCACAGTTTTAAGTCTGGATGTCCTGTACAGAGCACATGCAGGCCTTTTCAGAGATACCAAATGATTGGATGTTTCACCATGACCACTCCCTCTCCTTGGTCATCAAAAATGTCTGATATTAATTTAGTGACACTTTATGGAAATATGATAATATTTTGTAATTATCATTTAAAGTTTGGGAGACACAACAAATGAATAGTGAAAGAAATTATGTTTCAATATTCCTATGAAATATGATATATTATTATGAAAATCTTGTCAATTAGTACTCCCATTATTACACTTCTTGTTTCATTACATGTTGCCCCAAAAACACATGAATATGCAAATTAGATGTAGTTTATAGATACATTGTATATAATGAGAAAACCTGTTTATGGCCATTTTACACACATTTTGCAGAAAGAAAAATGGTATATCAAATCATTCTGTTATAACATAATTGAGAATCATCTTTATACAAAGTTTGGTAAAAAAAAAAAAAATCCTGAAAACTAAAAATGTATTGGTGATTTAAAAAATCTATTGTTTTTGCCTATGCATGTTCATTCATGTCTTTTTTTTAATTTTTTTTAATTGAGTTCCGATGTCCTCTACCGAGGACATAGCATAACTTATGAACGAAATATCATTTAAAATTTATTTTTTTTTTTTTACATTTTTGTTTATGCTCTAAACAATGTAAAGACATGAAAAAAACTATTTTTTTTCCTAAAAATCTTTTCTCGGGTCTTAAAAGGTTAATATGGAAAGTTACCCCAAAGGTATCAAAACACGTCAAGACTGAACATTTCAAACACGTATACTTGAATAAGCCTAATTTATATTAGCATATTCATAACTGAGTAAACATCATTTGCATAAGGTGCAACAGCCAATGACCATGAAGTCAGCTCCGCCCATCAGGAACGTGGAACTACTTCCTTCAGCAGGTGCGCTCGTGCTCCGGACAACTGCAAAACTTTGCGTAAAGACGCTTTAGTCTCGTGTTTTCTAGTTCTTAAAAACATTTTTAATTTCAGTTAATTTCACACGCTTGTTAAGGTCGCGAGGACTTTCAACGAGACCGGATTGAGCTCCTGAGCGCCTTGTTGGACTCCGGGATCACTAAGGATGTGCTGGTCCAGGCGCTGGAGGATTTATGTCCGTGTCCTGCCGAATTCGGAATAAAAATGGAAAAACCCTTGTCCCCGGCTAGTGTCAACGGCGGCAGCGACTCCAATGACTCCAAGCCGGTGTTTCTGACTCTCACCAGCTCGCAGGGTAAAGCGGGCAAACTGTCCGGTGATGAAGGCTCGGATGACGGGGATGACTTCGACACGCCGCCGATCCTGCGGGAGCTGCAGTCTCTCAACACCGAGGAGGCCGCGGAGCAGCGCGCGGAGGTCGAGCGCATGCTGTCGTGAGTTATTCAGATACTTGACTTTTCAGTTCATTAACTACATGGCGTCTTATTAAAATATTATATGCAGATAATTCAGGGCAACATGTTACATTACACAGTAGGCCTACATGTTATTTATTTTTAAAATTTCAGTAGCAGTAAAAAGAACAGTGCGAACAATGAGCAGATCAATAAAAATGTGACCCTGGAGCACAAAACCAGTCTTAAGTCGTATTTGTAGCAATAGCCAAAAATACACTGTAGGGTAAAGGGGGCAAACTGTCCGGTGATGAAGGCTCGGATGACGGGGATGACTTCGACACGCCGCCGATCCTGCGGGAGCTGCAGTCTCTCAACACCGAGGAGGCCGCGGAGCAGCGCGCGGAGGTCGAGCGCATGCTGTCGTGAGTTATTCAGATACTTGACTTTTCAGTTCATTAACTACATGGCGTCTTATTAAAATATTATATGCAGATAATTCAGGGCAACATGTTACATTACACAGTAGGCCTACATGTTATTTATTTTTAAAATTTCAGTAGCAGTAAAAAGAACAGTGCGAACAATGAGCAGATCAATAAAAATGTGACCCTGGAGCACAAAACCAGTCTTAAGTCGTATTTGTAGCAATAGCCAAAAATACATTTTATGGGTCAAAATTATTGATTTTTATTTTATGCCAAAAATCATTAGGATATTACGTAAAGATCATGTTCCATGAAGATATTTTGTAAACGTCCTACTGTAAATATATTAAAACTAAATTTTTATTAGTAGCCTAATATGCATTGCTAAGAACTTAATTTGGACAACTTTAAAGGTGATTTTCTCAATATTTTGATTTTTTTGCACCCCCAGATTCCAGATTTTCAAATATATTTATTTATACATCTCAATTGCGAAAAATTGACCCTTATGACTGGTTTTGTGGTCCAGGGTCACAAATAACAGTGTGCCTAGTTCTTATTTCTCAGTAGAAACTTAGCTAATTACACTGTAACAAACCCTAGCGTAAAGTTTGACCTAGTGCACTGAAACGATTCAGTTTTATCCTATTATTTATTTGTTTCAACTTTTTGCATGTCAAAACATTTATAAAATGATATGACAACCAATAGACTACCAAAATTACTGTGATGTAGCCTAGTTATTATTGATCTTTTCGGTATTATTTTAATAGGCCTATTGTTTTAATTAGTAGCTAAAATATGTAACTTTTTGTAAATGTGAGCAAAAATCGAAACGTTCCTATTTAAAAGTATAAGAAGATTGACGTAAGTCAAAACGAAACCACGTGTAGTTGTTATTAATTTATTTCTATAAATCATCAACAGAAAGATACACAATGTCGTATGAATAGAGGGAAAAGATATCTAGTTATTCATTGTCCGAAGTTATAGTCTTAAATCAACATCCTCGAGCACTCTCTAATGTGAGGGGTTATTTCCCCAAACAAACATTAGCAGACATTTTCCTTTTTCGTTTAAGCGTATTAAAACGACCACAAGCGTTTTACTCGTTGTAGGCTATATGCGGAGTGCTGGTCAATATTTATTTCACAAATATAGCCCAATTAAAAGGCGATATTTGTCGTCGTAGGCTTATATTTTAAATGATATAGCCTACAAATGTCGCGCATAATATTATAACATGACTATTTCTTAATTATTATATTGTTCTTATATATACGCTTAGCCTATGAATCCCAAATGACTGTCGACTAGGCTAAGTATCGAGGGTGAAAGTCTCTTTTAGAAATTTAAATTTTTTTTTTACCTTGAATAAAAATACTTTTGGAATATATTGGATGCTATTTTTATTTATTTATTGAATTATTATTAAATGTCATTGCATGTCGATTATTAATTGTAGCCTATTTTATACGTTTGTACATTAATTATTTACATGCTTCGACATTTCAAAACATAAAGGCATCATTTTACACGAACAAACGACATAAACGCATACAAATAATGCATAGTTCCTTGTGAATGCTCATGATAGCATTGGGTGCTGTGTTTGGCAGCGAGGACCCGTGGCGCGTGGCGCGCACCGTCAAAGGCTACATGCAGCAGCACAATATTCCTCAGCGCGAGGTGGTGGACGTGACGGGGCTCAATCAGTCTCACCTGTCGCAGCACCTCAATAAAGGCACGCCGATGAAGACGACCAAACGAGCCGCGCTTTACACCTGGTATGTCCAGAAACAGCGCGAAATCGAAAGACGTAAGTCAGCCTCCTAACATAATGTTCAAATCTTTACCATCTGTAACATAAGAACGTAGCCGGGTTTTTGTAACGCTTTATAATAAGGTTCCATTTGTTAACATTAGTTAACTACGTTAGTTAACATGAAAGAAAAATGCTTCTAAAACATTTAAAATTCTGAAAGTGAAAAAGTTCGTTTAATTCTTATTCTTAGTTTCAGCATTTACCAATACATTAAAATGAAATAAAAAGTTGTATCTGTTAATATTATTTAATAGACCTCAGAATTAACAATAAACAGCTATTTTATTAAATGTAAACAACACTTAATAAATACTGTTAGTTAATGTTAGTCAATGCATTAACTCATGGGACCTTATTGTAAAGTGTTACCTAAAGTATTTTGACATTTTTTAGCCACGCTTCAAATGAATGAATCTCTTTGCATTATACAGCCTAACAAAAATATAATGCCAAGTGACATTTATTTATTTTAAAGCTCTGTTTATTTTTTTTAATTATTTGTTTGCATCTGGTTTTATTATTTTGTTATGCATATGTTGTTGTATATTTTATATGTGTGCGTGTGTATTTGCAAAACATGTTTCATATTTTATTATATTACATTTAAAGTACACTATTATAAATGATTTGATAAATTATCCACCACATGTATTTATGTTTTGTGTTTTATTATATTACATTTTAAAGCACACTATTATAAATTATTTTATTAATTATCCACCACATTTATTTAAATCTACATAAAATCAGTATTAAAAGTCTCTTTTGTGAATCCATTTTTATATCCTGTTGTTGTTTCTTTGGTTGTATAGAACAGACGCCACTCAGAAAAAGTAAAACATACTTATTCATAAACGTGTAGACTGTTATTAGGAATATGTGTTAAATACTTACTCTGAATAGCCTACATTAATGAAGGACACTTTAATTTTTGGCTCCATTTTTGGATCCATTTTTACCCTTCTCAAAATTGCGCCTTCATTATGGACTTCCCCATCCAAACACTATCTATCATGATTCTGCCTTACTCTGCCCCAATCGTGTCCCCCTCTTATTTCCGCAGAGTTCGACCGTGTTCAGGGCTCTGACCCCAGTGACTCAGGCAGTCAGGATCAGGTCCTGTTTTTTTTCCCAGAATTCAATCATACCGGACTCAGTTCGGGGGCTGCGGGAGGTTCTGGAGGACCAATCGGAGATGAGGGGGAGCCAGGCTCTAAAAAGATGAGACGAAACCGCTTCAAATGGGGTCCAGCATCTCAGGAGATACTCTACCAGGCTTATGAACGACAGAAGAACCCCAGCAAAGAAGAAAGGGAAGCGTTGGTAGAGGAATGCAACAGGTAATGTTCTCTCTCTTGCCTTCTAGAGAGATGTTTCTTATTTTATTGTATTATATTATTTTTAGATGTATTATATCATATATGTATTGCATTTTATTATATCAGTACAATCACAAAAAATGATATCCTCTTGCACTTTAATAGGACAATTATTTATTTATTTTTATTTATACTTCATACATATATATTTTATTACAAAGTGTTAATACATTAATTACATTTGTTTCTTATTTTCTTTTGTATTTAGATGTCTTAAATGCATTCAAATAAAAATGGAATGTACAAATACTAGTTCCTTATTTTATGCATTGCTTTCAGGGCAGAGTGTGTTCAGAGGGGTGTGTCGCCCTCTAAAGCTCATGGACTTGGATCTAACCTGGTCACAGAGGTGCGTGTGTACAACTGGTTTGCTAATCGGCGTAAGGAGGAAGCCTTCAGACAGAAGTTGGCTATGGATACGTATCCAACGCACAGCATGAACCCCCTGTTGTCCCATCCATCATCACATACCCAGCACCATCTCAGCAGCTCAGATTCAAGTAAGATTTCACTGTTGTGCAAATACTCACAGGCTTTGTTTACACTTGATATTAAAGGGGTCATATGATGCGATTTCAAGTTTTCCATGTAAACCGCATAAACACATTTCATTACACCAAATACACAAAATAATGTTCTTTTTAGCAACATCATATGACCCCTTTAATATCTGTCTTGGATGATCTGATGTCTACCAAGTATTATTTAAATACTATCATAGTTTTTATTAATATTTCAAATCAGCTTTTATTTTTGTATTTTCAGTTTTGTTTTAATTTTAGTTTAATTTTGAATCATTTTGATATGTATTTTTTTTACATATTACTGTGTAGGTTTAATTGATTTTTATTTCAGTTTTATTTTTATTTATTTACAGTTAGTGATTTTAGTGCTTCAACTTAAACATTTCTGTTAATTGACAAGACAACATTTATAATTTTCGTTTAGTTTAATTTCTGAAACTAAGAAATTACAGTTTATTATACATTACTGCAGCTTTATTTCAACTAACAAAAATGTTTTTAATAGTTTTAGTTACTGGTAATTACAGCCGCCAAAATTAACCATTTTGAGTCTTACTATCAGGTGTAAACATGGTCACAGATGCAGTGTGTGTGTTTTATTGGAATTCCTCCGTCCCATTAGTGTGTGAACAAAACACACAACCGCACCCGCAGACACATGTGATACAGAAGGACATAAAATCGCTTACCGCAATCTTTAGGTCAAGTCAAGGTTCAAGTTTTGTGTCTGGGAGGGTGTGCAGCACACATTCTCTCCCTCAGAAGATCGATAGCTGGTTGGAAAAAAGTATTTTAAACCCAGAAGGATCATGCAATAGCTTAAAATGATCATATAATAAAATCAAAATGCTTCAGCTTAACATTTGACAACTACAAAAGGAGGACACTGTTCTGTTGAAAAGCTGTAAACTGTCAGCCTGTGAAATGGACCGAATTCCGCAGAATGTTTGCGATTGGATTAATATTACGTCAAGAGAGTGAGTCAGAGAACAGCGTGTTTGCTCAACCTGTGTGTTCTGCTACAGTCACTGACCTCCAACTGTTCAAAAGCTCTTTGATTGTATTTGTTTGCCCAGAGCAAGAAAAGGCACAACATTTAGCATAATCCATTTTGAGATAGGTTTATGAGAATGCATTTAAGGAATAGACGGTCTGATAAAGGCCTTTCACTGTTTGGACTGCAGACTCTTATCATTTTAGCTGCATTTTTACAGCTACACAACGAGGTCAAATAAAGATAGACAGAATCAGGTCAGTATGTGCGACTAGCAGTTTTATTTTCTTGCCGTTTTCAGCGTGACAGAACAACAAAATGAAATTTTTTTTTGTTCTGAAAGCATTAAATGTGCACAGCAATACAGTTAAAAAATATGTTTCTTATGTTTTTCAATGCAGAACTCAGGTACAGTCAACAAGGAACCAGTGAGGTCACTTCCTCGACGACCATCAGTCACCATGGCAGCAGCCAGTCAGTATTGCAACAGGTGTCTCCGGGTAGTCTGGACCCCTGCCACGGCTTGCTATCGACGGATGCCAAAATGGTAAAGCAAAATCTGTTTTAGTGTCCAGATTATTGTGTAGTCACAATGCACGCTTTGACAAGTATGGGTCTACCAGCCCTTTTTTCAACCCGAAAGTATGCATGTAGTCGCAGAGATCAATGTACGTTTTACAGACATGATTGATAAAGTCGCCTTTATTTGAAAACTGACTCAACTAGGTCAAAGAGAGCATTGATCTAGCATGTGCAGGCAGTGCACATTTGTTCACTTTTATGGCTGGTGTGAATTGGCCCCCCCAATAAACATTTGTTATGTTAGTGCGCACTCACAGTCCAAAACAACGTTTTGCACCAGAGCAAAGAATCATGCTCTAACTTGCAAAGTGTTTGTGTACCTTATATGTATTTACATTGAGTGTATGCATGTATGTGTGTGTGTCCAGATCTCAGTCTCTGGTGGAGTTTTGCCACCTGTGAGCACTTTGACCAACATTCATAGTCTGTCTCAGTCGTCTCATCATCATCATCATCATCATCATCATCAGCAAGCACAGAGCCTCATTATGAGCCTGGCTGCTCAAAGTGAGTGTATCACCATTTTATTTCATCCTTCTTCATATCTTACATCATTTTGGTTCTTAAACTGTGGTATGTATGTACACTGTAAAAAAAAAAAAACCTGTTAAATTTACAGTAAAGAAACGGCAGCTGTAAAAAATATGGTGACAGTGTTTCAGGTATTACAACATTGGTGCCAACTTATAACGATATATATTATTTAGTGATGCAATGTTAATACCAAAATCTTTTTTTTTTTATCTGTACTGTTAAATGTACTGATAACCACTATAATAATAACAGTGGCAACACAGAAAGCCATATGATAAATCATCATGTTTTCATCATAACCATAAAACCATGATGCACAGGATCATAGACACAAAAACATCATCAGGGTAACATACATGTCACTAAAATAATGTAATATACATTAAGTAAATCACAGAAAATGTAACAAAAAAAAAGAGAAGAAACAACATTATTTATATAAAATATAATCGTATGTGATCTGTCATGCAGGGACTTCTGGGAATGTCCTTTTACTGTTTTATTTGTTTTTTAATTTTTTACTGTAAATACAGTCATTCATAGTTTTTACTTGCAAATTTACCATGCACCCAAAATGCACAATTTACCATTTTACATAGTAATATGGTAAGGTAAGGTAACAGGTTTTACTGTGTCTTTTTTACAGTTGATTACAATATTAATTTATCCTTACCCTACACTGTCAAAATGTCCTCATTCATTTTTTCTAAATAGTTATTAAATAGAGTTGCAAAAAAACAATTCAAACAATTTCCCCAAACACATACTCCTCCTCCTCTCATTAGTCAGTCTAACAGACAGCCCCGCCCCCAAGCTGAGTTTGGTTGAGCCACTATTGCTGTGCTAGTTGGGATTCTCAAACAAACAATGTTTTGATAGCAGAAGTAATAGTTTGGTAAGCATCTTGGTGATCTAGTTAGATCTTATAAACATGTTTAGAGCCAGCTACCTGAATGATAACACATCTGGTTTAATGACAGAAGTTTAAAGGTCACTCTGTCGCCCCCTTGAGTTCTGAGGTGTGTGACCGCCACAGTACCGCAAGAACACGTTTTTATGCATTGGTCACACATTTGAGTTCATGTTTGTACACTTGCATAATCCAGTAAACAGACATCAGGCAGTCATAACAGAGTTCATTTACAGGTTCATTTTTAAGTCTTAAATGTACAATAGCAAAATCATCCTGTGTTTAAGCATTCAAATTATCATGGAAAACTATAATGTGACTGTTTTGGTGCAAAAAGAACATTATAAATGGACTTAAAATACTGAAAAGTGTAGGTTGTGGCCCCCTATTTTATTTATTTATTTTTATTGCAACATAAATTGTTACAGAAACCCTCCCAAAATGTAAAGGAATATTAGCTGTAGGTAATATTAGAATAGTAGAATAGTAACCACTATTCTACGAACATGTTTGACAAAATTTCCAAGGCATTTCGACAAAAACCTTTATTAAAGAATATTACCCATTCTCTTCCATAGTTCGGTAACTGTAGTGGGTTTCTTAGCCATAACTTTGTCGCCAAGTATTTTCCAGAGATTTTCAATCAGGTTTAGATCAGGATTCTGGGCCGGCCATTTCATTATTTCAATGTTCTTGGCTTCAAGGAACTGCTTTACCCGATTTGCAGTGTGACGAGGGCATTGACTTGCATAAAAATTGCAGGCTGAGCTTCAGACTGGAGAGACATTTGCAGTTTGATATTTTATCCTATCTGAGCTCTGGTTACAGGGCAACTACAACTGCGTGTTGCTCCGCTAGACGTGTGTGTGTGTGTGTGTGTGTGTGTGTGTGTGTGTGTGAGATCAACTCCCACTGCTCAGAGGCAGCATCTGGCAGAGACCTGCTGCCATATTCGTTTGAACTAGGAGCCCTTTCAAATATCTAACTCATTAAATGCTGCTTATACAGTGGAGATCAAAATTAGAGAACAATCTATAAATACTTGATTTTTTCTGAAATATTGTTAATCTTCATCGCTCAAAATGTAAAGGAATATTAGCTGTAGGTAATATTAGAATAGTAGAATAGTAACCACTATTCTACGAACATGTTTGACAAAATTTCCAAGGCATTTCGACAAAAACCTTTATTAAAGAATATTACAACTCAAATTTTGGAGGGTTACAGCTGTCAGAAATTAGTAGGAAGTGTAGAGGCCCTTGCTTTGAATGACTTCAGCATATCGGCGGCCGCAGGATATCACTAGTTTCTCACACTGCTCTTGTGTGGTCTTGGTCCACTCTTCTTCCAGTCTCTTCCATAGTTCGGTAACTGTAGTGGGTTTCTTAGCCATAACTTTGTCGCCAAGGATTTGCCAGATTTGCAGTGTGACGAGGGCATTGACTTGCATAATAATTGCAGGCTGATTGGGAGATGCTTGCAGCGAAGGAACCACATGTTGCTGAAGGAGGTTCTGATAAACATTTGCATTCAGTCTGCCATGTAGCTGTATAAGAGGCCCAACTCCTGCTGCACAAAACATCCCCCAAAACATGAAACATCTTCCTCCACCTTTCACTGACTTCTTTACACACTTTGGCTTCAGTCTTTCCCCAGTTTGACGCTGAACAAATGTTTCCCATCAGACCCAAATAAATTAAACTTGCTCTCATAACTAAAGTGAACTTTGGATCACTTCTTCTCTCTCCACACAACATGCTCCTCAGCAAAGATGAGTCTTGCCTTTTGATTCTTTCTGCTGATGAGAGGCTTGGTCACTGCAGAGTGCGCTTTCAGTCCGACTTCTCCTAAACGTGCAGAGACAGAACCTTACCCTGATCAGCGCTGAACTGGCGAGCAATTCCAGCTGCAGTGTTGAATCGATTCCCCATTGAGAGTCTCCGCATTATCCCACCTTCTCGTGCATTTGTCTTACATGACAACCAGTCTTTTTGGGGGACTTGAATGAATTAGTGTCATTGTAAAACTGCAATATTTGGATAATTACAGATTTGGAACAACCAACTTCTCTTGCAGTGGCTGAAAGGGTCATCCCTTTGGCCTTCATCTGGACCGCCTCCTGTCGCAGGCTTTCAGTCAACTTAAGAGCAGCCCGCCATCTTTGCAATCTCAGTGAAAATTGGAGGAATGCTGCCAGTTAAATAGAGTTTGTCATATAATTAATTAAGGAAATTAGCACCATGTGCCAAATTAACACCAATGACTTGGAGGTATCTGTAAGTGTTCTCTAATTTTGATCAGAGTTATTTTTCAAATATCTAATTTAAGTTTTTTTTAAGTTCTGCAAAATGTTAATTATTTTACCAAAATAAGAGGGATCATACAAAATGCATGTTGTTTTTTATTTAGTACTGACCTGAATAAAATATTCCACATAAAAGACGTTTACATATAGTCCACAAGAGAAAATAATAGTTGAATTTATAAAAAGGACTCCGTTCAAAAGTTTACATATTCTTGATTCTTAATACGGTGTTGTTACCTGAATGATCCACAACTGTTTTTTTTTTTATGATAGTTGTTCATGAGTCCCTTGTTTGTCCTGAACAGTTAAACTGCCCGCTGCTCTTCAGAAAAATCCTTCAGGTCCCACAAATTCTATGGTTTTTCAGCATCTTTTGCATATTTGAACCCTCTCCAGTGACTCTATAATTTTGAGATCCATCTTTTCACACTGAGGACAATTGAGGGACTTACATGCAACTATTACAAAAGGTTCAAACGCTCACTGATGCTCCAGAAGGAAACATAATGCATCAAGAGCCTGGAGGTGAAAAATACTAAGGAAAGAAATGCTTTTTCTTGATGGGAAAATTCTGTTTAATCAGTTTGCAAACATTTAGTCTAGTTTAGTTAACTATAATAATCCATCCTGATATATATGTCATTTAAATAATATATTAAGTATAGTATCTATAAAGGATTATTATTATTTTAGTTATTGTAGAACACTTTGACCCGAAAAGTTATGACTTTAACAGTGTTAATGTTTTTCCAGGTCTGACGTCTCCTCAGTCTCAGAGTGTGCCTGTCATCAACAGCTTGTCTGGACTCACAACCCTGCAGCCCATGCAGTTCCCTCAGAGCACCAGCCTGACACAGCTGACCACAGCTCACATCTCCCAGCAGCCCTTCACACAGTCACACAGTAAATACAATTGCTTCTCATCTTATGACAGCAGAAAACATTGTGATTCTGAATAACGATGTGCAAAACTCACATTTTGCTTGTCTTTTTCAGTGTACTCTCCCAAACAAGAAGTTGGCCAGTTTTCCCATCCATCTCGATACACGACCATGGACACCAGCACCATCTCACACCTGGGCTCCAGCAAGCAGGTCAAACTTCAGTTTCCTGTACTTTTTATCCACCTCATGTTTGGCCATTTGTAACTTGAATGCACGAGGCTTCCGGTGTCATTCGCTTCCAGTTATTTTAGCTGTACAAAAACACTGCTTGATATTGCAAACTGGTATTTATGTTATTTTTGACATATTATCATAATCATAAACACTTGTGTTTAGAACACTTGTGTTATTCTTCTAGTTATTAACTACAGCAGCTAATGAATCAGAAGTCTTGCACATTCACAGAAAATGGAAAATAAGGTGGATAGATTTTTATACAGATATTTCTCTCTATATACATAAACTGTGCATATCCGTATTGGTCATTAAGATGTATAATTGTTACTCTCTGTTGTCACTGCAGTGTCCTTTGCAGGCCTGGTGAACAAATGCACCGGAGCAAGAACTTCCTCTGCAGCTTAGCAACAGCAGTGCATGATATCTGCGTTTCTCGGTTACTTTGGTAACCTGTCAGCATGGAGAACCAACAGGAGCAGCACCGCCTCTGGATTCTGCATCAAATGAAGACTAGTGATTGGTATATTATGCCTTTAAGCCATAATGGATGACAGAACAAAATGGCAGAACTTGCTAAGACGATTAAATACTGAGCCGAAGCTTTCACACCCATTGGTTTTAGGTGATGAAATCTTCAGTGATACTGTACATACAATTTAATAAGAAAATATGGATTGTTGTAAAATAAGGTCAACTTTTCAGGCAAGACAACAGGAAAAAAAAAAAGTCAGTCGTTTCACAGATACGTTTTTTTTTTTTTCCATACACACATTTGAGATTTGAAATGTATCCCATATTCTAAAAGAAAATCATCACATTACCGTGTAAATTCACGTTTTTTTTCCCCAATATCAAAATGGTCTTTCCATTTCAATGCACATGGACTTGCACATAAAAGTGATCCCAAAAGATGCTATAAATATAATTGCTTCTCAGGGATTGATTTCACACTACTCCATCGTACTCCACTGTAGAATATATATAAAGGCTTTGCTGTTTTTTATATGTTTTGGAATCACCTCAATCATATTTATATATGTGTAAATTGATAAATAATACATTTTTGAAGAATATCTTTTGGCTCTGGTGCTCATTTTTATTAATTAATGAGACATTTGATTAATTATTCATTATTTATTGCAGCAAAAATGTTTGTCCGGTAATGTACTATGGCAGAAAGTAGGACCACAGTTTGCATTGTAAATGTTTTCACACACTAATGGAAACTCAGAGGTGTGAAGGAGAGGTAGAGACCGAGATGGGCAATAAAAGGGTGTGTTTTTGTTTTCCATGCCCCATTAGGTCTATTTCCCTTGTTGTCTCACTGTTCAATGGGCATGCATGTAGCATCTGAGTTCACCTTTAGGAAGTGAACAGGTGAAGTCATTTCCTTGGCTCTTCTCACATGACTTCTCTAGCATGTGATAACAGTTTTTTCCATGGAAACTAAATTACCTAAACCAAGACCCTGGGGATTAATTAGTGGATGACTACAAAAGTAAACTGTACCAGTCGTTGACACTGAAGAAAACCACTACTGCTTAATTTTCTTAATTGAAATGGCAGTGGTTCTAAATTTTTACATAGTTCAGAAAATAATAGGAAAATATGCAACATTTAGCACATGCAGCATTGGGTCGCTCCTTGTGCAAAGTAAAGATAAAGAATTGTTTGTTGCCCAAAACAAAAAGTTATTACATTTGAGATTGTTTGCTTTATGTAGGCAATTCAGTTATGCTATTGTTATTGTTACAGAAGAAGAGGACCATTGCAAATACAGTGGGGTTCTGTTCGTTTTTTTTGTTTTTTTAAAGAAATGAACACTTTTATTCAGCAGGGATGCATTCAATTGATAAAAAGTTACAGTAAAGACTTCTACATGCTGTTCTTTTGAACTTTCTATTTATAAAAGAATCCTCAAAAATACTAAGCTGCACAACTGTTTTCAACACTGATAATAATGAATGTTTCTTGAGGACCAAATCAGCATATTAGAATAATTTCAGAAGGAAATTAAATAGAAGGAATTAAAATGGCTTACAATTACTATCCTTACATGTTCAGAAAAGCGTTGAGACTAAGATGTTCCTGAAGTCCTTCATTTAACAATGGTGCCTTTATTAGTGAAAGTACATTGATCTCAACAACAAACATATCATTAGTAACAAGCTAAAGCTTTCCATCACATTTTTTCTGCAGATCCATATCATCCTAAGTTTCTGAACTAGTCTGTGTATGAACTGAATCCACTGTATTGTAATTGTAACATGTTAGCATTTAGCATAATAGTTTCTCCTGTAAAGTCCAGAAGAGGCAGCAGAGGACACATGCTGGGATGAGGACAACGTGGAGGCGTGGAGCAGTGAATGTGCAGACATGCCCTTCAGGACAGGTCGGCAGAAGAGATCTTACGTAGCTACTGCTGGACACTCACTGGGGTCAAAGGTCAGAAAGACAGGAGACAGAAAAGCTGACTTTACTCCTGTAATCCTCCGTGCACTTCCCACACTGCCATAGCTTAGTGTTAAAGGAATGTTCAGGATTCAAAACAAGTTGCTTTATCAACAGATTATCCAAGACATTCTGGAGAGTTTAAAAGCAGAACTGTAACGTTTGTGGGTTTGTTGTGACACTATTGTTCTTCTGTACAACAATGCTTTATTTGAGCTGTAAAGATTCAATGGTCCCTTATGATTCTATTGTTCTAATGAACTGTTGGTAATGCATGACCAGCATATCCCTTGTGAGAGTAGATCTCTCTATGTAAACAGACCTTTTCTTGTATTTTTTTAGGTCTCGTGCAAAAGTTCCAGCCTTGACTGGCTTTGCATGGTAATCACAGTGGGTCAAATATGATGCTGGTCTGATAAAATTGGAGAAAGGGCTATTATTACTTGACAATTTCCACCCCCTGTCTAGCTATTAGGGGGTCCAGTGTGTAGGCCAAACATCAGCCCACAGTGACCCCATACTGAGATCTCATTGACTTGTTCACTTGGACAGTTTCAAACATGCTGACAAAAGATATTGTTCAGTCATCAAACATTTTAAAGTAAGGTATATATTATTGTATTTATTTTCATTATTTACAGGAATTATGCAAATAATTTGCAAAATCTTTATGAAAGTTTGGTGTCAGTAAGAATTAAAAAAAAAAGAAATTAGAACTTTTATTATTATTGTAAGGATGTACAATATTAAACGGAGCAAGTGACAGTAATGATTCCTGTTTCAAATCAAAAAATCCTGAAAAAAAAAACCTTTCAAAACTGTTTTTAACATTTTTATGTTATTGTAAGAAAAAAAAAAGTAATTGTAGTAATTGTTGAGCAGCAAATCGTCATATTAAAATGAGTCATGTGACACTGAACACTAGAGTAATGATGCTGAAAATTCAGCTTTGCTATCAGGAATTTATGACATTTTAAAATATATTTAAGTTGACAACAGCTATTTCAAATTATATATAATTATGTTAAATTTAAAATTTAATAACATTTCACAATAATACTGTTTCCTATATATTTGATCAAATAAATGTAGCCTTGGTGAGCATAAGAGAAAAACATTGCAGAATCAAGTACAGACCCCGAGCGGTATATGGAGCTTATAATATGACAAAACAAATTGAATTTGTATTGTGTACATTTGAATTATTGACAAGTGTCATTTAACAAAACTGAATATTATGTGGCATTTAACATAGTTCTGAATTAGATTTTTTTGAACTTGAATATTAAACATTTGAAATTTAACACAACTGAATATTTTTTAGAGAGTTTTATAGACATGTATTTTCAAACAGCGAATTTTTTTGTTCTGAAATCTTAGACTGCAAATATTCAGTTTTTTAAAACACAGCTTCAAGTTTGCAAGATGAAGAGTAAATTCGGAACATCAAATTCAATATTCTAAAATTCAATAGGCAGAAATTCAGATCGTAGAGAAAGTAGGTCAGAGGTAATCCACAGGGAAGAGTAGATGATCTCCGAAAAGTCAAACGAAGCATTTTGGCCAATTAGTAGTTTTCTGGCGTGAGCGTGTGGTTCAAGATCTACCTCATCATGAATCGCCCAGAGGTAGCCTAAGCGATTCTTAAACATTTTTGGTTTATATACGTATATGTTAGGTCAGCAATTAGCATTCTCAGCATGTGAAACATTTGTCTAAGCCAGTGGTTCTCAACCTTTTTTACTCCAAGGCCCCCCTCCTCTCCAAATTAATACATACTTTGCAAAAATGTCCCTGCAGATATTCTTCACAACTTAAAAGTACTTAAAATAGGTAAACCTTAATTATACAGTAACTTTAACAAATAAGCACAAGTCAACCTGCCATACCAAACAAGACCACAGGGAGACGCCAAAGGACTGCATACACAGATCCATGCAGAACAACTAAACACACCAAAATGAAACCATTCTGAATGTGTGGAAACTCAGCGATCGGAAGGCGGGTCGATGTCATCGGTGAATAGTTCCTCTGTCAGAATAAGCGAATTTGAAGCGTTTGATGCCCATATGTACATAACTGATCCTCAGAAACTTTTCAAGATCTACCTGATCATGAATCGCCCAGAGGTAGCCTAAGTGATTCTTAAACATTTATGGTTTATATACTTATATGTTAGGTTAGCATTCTCAGCATGTGAAACATTTGTCTAAGCCAGTGGTTCTCAACCTTTTTTACTCCAAGGCCCCCCTCCTCTCCAAATTAATACATACTTTGCAAAAATGTCCCTGCAGATATTCTTCACAACTTAAAAGTACTTAAAATAGGTAAACCTTAATTATACAGTAACTTTAAAGGGGTCATATGATGCTTTTTTAAAGATCATTATTTT
>NW_015548175.1:161077-161622 GCF_001515605.1 Sinocyclocheilus anshuiensis | reverse complement strand
TGGGGGCGTGTTAGAACGAGCCGTTTTAGGGGGGTGTGGCAGAGTCTTAACTTTGATAAAGAATATCTCTTTGGTTTTGAGACTTTAGTCTTTGCAACTTCAGGGATCTTATCTATGCACAATCAGCTTGTAACACTCCAAAGAGAAAGGAAAACTTGAAATTGCATCATATGACCCCTTTAACAAATAAGCACAAGTCAACCTGCCATACCAAACAAGACCACAGGGAGACGCCAAAGGAATGCATACACGGATCCATGCAGAATAACTAAACACACCAAAATACAAATGAAAAATGAAACCATTCTTAATGTGTCGATGTCATCATTGAATTGTTCCTCTGTCAAAATATGCGAATTTGAAGCATTTGATGCCCATATGTGACCCTGGACCACAAAAAAGTCTTAAGTCGCTGGGGTATATTTGTAGCAATAGCCAAAAATACATTGTATGAGTCAAAATTATCGATTTTTATTTTATGCCAAAAATCATTAGAATATTAAGTAAAGATCATGTTCCATGAAGATATTTTGTAAATTTCCTAC
>NW_015548175.1:116609-160896 GCF_001515605.1 Sinocyclocheilus anshuiensis | reverse complement strand
TACTGTAAATATATTAAAACTTAATTTTTGATTAGTAATATGCATTGCTAAGAACTTAATTTGAACAACTTCAAAGGCGATTTTCTCTATATATATATATATTTTTTTTTTGCACCCTCAGATTCCAGATTTTCAAATAGATGTATCTCAGCCAAATATTGTCCTATAACAAATATCCATTGTCCTATAACAAATATCTTATCCATAACAAACCATACATCAATGGAAACCTTATTTAGCTTTCAGATGGTGTATACTGTAAATCTCAATTTCGGAAAATTTACCCTTATGACTGGTTTTGTGGTCCAGGGTCACATATGTACATAACTGATCCTCAGAAACCTCTCCAAAACACGCTTCTTCAGCGAGCATCTGTTATAAAACACTTGCTGTACATTAATTTTGACAACTACATGAATATACAGAACTGTGTTCAAGCAGAAATATGTTATAGCGATCCATGCGCAATGAGTGCAGGTTTGTTTGCGCATCAGTAATAATGGACACATGCACGCCTAGTGTATGACTCCTGTATGTCACTATAATAGTCTTTACTGGGCGGTGCTAGGGGCTAGCACCCCCATACATAAAAAAGATGAAATAAAATAAAAACATTTGACTCACATGGATAATTCTTGCAATGCAATACGTGACGTGATTTGCAGTCATTAGTAAAGTCATAGCATATTATTTTAAAAATGGATCGGTTCCTTGTGCCAAGTAGGCCTACCCCAGACTAAAGTTTTTTTCTAGTCAATTAGTCACACGTTTATTTTAAGTTCTTTCCGCAGGAATATAGTAAGCGAGATAATACTCCCACACTCCTAAACACCTGGAATGAGCCTATATAGCGATTTTATTATTCATATAAAAAATAATCTATTCTGGATGCCGTTACAGAGGACTACAAGACTACAAGAGGCACACTGTATGAACCTACAATCCTATCCTATATAATATATTTGGCCACAGCCATATCACCCTGCAGCCCAAGACTGGTCGCCCACTGAAGCTAAGCAGGGTTGAGCCTGATCAGTACCTGGATGGGAGACCTCCTGGGAAAACTAGGTTGCTGCTGGAAGAGGTGTTAGTGAGGCCAGCAGGGGGTGCTCACCCTGTGGCCCGGTGTCCTGGCCAAATTGCCCCCCTGGCCCTTGTCTATCATGGCCTCCTAATAATCCCCATCCACTTGATTGGCTTGACTCTCTCTCCTCTCCACCTGTAGCTGGTGTGTGGTGAGCGCACTGGTGTCGTTGTCCTGTGGCTGCCGTCGCATCATCCAGGTGAATGCTGCACACTGGTGGTGGTTGAGGAGAGACCCCCTCATGATTGTAAAGTGCTTTGGGTGTACAGCAATACACAATTAAGACTGGATGGATACTAGACTGGAAGCGAGCAGTGAGACGCGTCACGACAAAAGACAGCAGAACCTATTTATTATAATCAATAATAATAATAAATAGCCGTGCCGCATCCAGTGTAGGAAATATCAATGATTATCAATGGGCTCTACTGTCTTTTTTTTGCTTTCGCTCGCGTCTTGTGTAGACACGGTGGCATGCTAATCACTTTCACACCAAATATACTTTAAAACAAACACCAGAGACCTCTTAGACAAATGTTTCACATCTGAGAATGCTAACCTAACATATACGTATATATAAACCATAAATGTTTAAGAATCACTTAGGCTACCTCTGGGCGATTCATGATCAGGTAAATCTTAAACCACACGCTCACGCCAGAAAACTACTAATTGGCCAAAATTCTTCATTTGACTTTTCGGAGATCATCTACTCTTCCCTGTGGATTACCTCTGACCTACTTTCTCTACAATCTGAATTTTTTTAGAATATTGAATTTGATGTTCCGAATTTCCTCTTCATCTTGAAAACTTACTAGCTGTAGGCTATTTTTAAAAACTGGATATTTGCAGTCAAAGATTTCAGAACAAAAAAAATTGCTGTTTGAAAATACATGTCTATAAAACTCTGCCATAAAAATATTCAGTTGTGTTAAATTTCAAATGTTTAATATTCAAGTAAAAAAAAAAATGTAATTAAATTCAGAACTATGTTAAATGCCACATAATATTCAGTTTTGTTAAATGACACTTGTCAATAATTCAAATTTACACAATACAAATTCAATTAGTTTTGTCATATTGTAAGCTCCATAAACGGTAGTGCATTCATTCATACATACAGTGCAGAGTTTTGTAAATAAAATGCATAATCTACTAAAAGTCTACTTCACATATAAAAAAATGACAACAACTAATTTATATAGTGCAGTGCTTTTCCAACACATTTAACAGCTGATCAAACTGGACTGTGGGTCTCCAGCGATGTTTAGTGAATTCACTCCACAAAAAAAAAAAACCTTAATGTCCAATTAAATTTATTGGAAGACACTTAGCATACTATACCATATAATTCTTCTTCTTTTTTTTTTGTTTTTATGTCAAGGAAGTCAAAACATACAATACAAAATTCTGAGAGAATAAAGAAATGCGTTACAATCAAATCAGCTCACTTCCTGTGCCATTCAGTATACATTTTTGTAATGCTTACAGAACCTGAATGATATACAATGAGGAAATAAAAGGGAAAAAGAAGAGTGAACAGAACCACAAAAAAAGAGAGGAAAAAAAAAAAAAAATGCAGGGTAAAGGAAAGGGATGACGTTCCATCTCTGAATGTCTGCTCGTAGCTTAGCATTTAGAATTCTATAATTTACATCTGACAAAGTTCTAGTATCCTTTGGCAGATATATTCTATTAATATTATATTTAATCTTGTATTTAACCCTTGTTTCTTCTGGGGGAGTGAAATTGTAGCAAATGACCTGTGTTTTTTGCACATTTACTTTGTATCCTGATAAAGAACCAAATGTATCTAAAGTTGACATAAGGGTTACAAATTATATTTCAGGGTCTCTCAAATATATTAAAACATCATCTGCAAATAATGCAATTTTATGTTCTTCTTCACCCATCTTTATCCCCCTAATATCATGATTCTGGCGTATCCACTGACTAAGGGGTTCAATGTATAGTGAAAAGAGGAGGGGAGAAAGAGGGCACCCTTGTCTCGCGCCTCTTTCCAGATTACAAAAATTTGACAAACTACCATTCACTTTAATTCTAGCTTGTGGTCTGAATATAATAACTGTATGGCTTTAAGGATATTTTTATGAAAACCAAAATGTTCTAAAACTATGTATAGATATGACCATCTGACCGAGTCAAAGGCTTTTTCCGCATCAAGACTCAGTATCATTGCTTGTATGTTACTCTCTTCTATATGTTTTAATATATGTAGTGTACGTCTGACATTATCCTGTGTTTGTCTCTGTAAAATGAACCCTGTCTGGTCATTATGAATTAACTCTGGAAGTAGTTTTTCTATTCTCCTAGTCAATATTGCTGTATATAACGTATAGTCAACATTCAAGACTGAAATAGGCCTATATGAGCCACAATCTAATTTGTCTTTTCCTTCCTTTGGAATAGTAATAGCGTTGCTTTAGAAATATGAGATTCTTCTCTATTTCCACATTATGTAGCTCATTGATTTCTTCTTTTATTTTTCCAATTTCTTGCATTAGGCCAGGTCTTTGGACTTGTATGTTTTTATGATTCATTTCCAACTCTTTTAACTTTGTTTGTAATTTCATAAATTTCTCCTGTCTTTTTTAGCTAATGCGGTTTCTGCAAT
The DNA here is from genome assembly GCF_001515605.1 of Sinocyclocheilus anshuiensis. Taxonomy (NCBI): domain Eukaryota; kingdom Metazoa; phylum Chordata; class Actinopteri; order Cypriniformes; family Cyprinidae; genus Sinocyclocheilus; species Sinocyclocheilus anshuiensis. Next base: position 157,177 of record NW_015548175.1, on the reverse strand, counting down.
TATTTTTCCTCTCAAGACAACTTTACAAGCATCTCATAGTACAGACGGGGATACTTCTCCATTATCATTCTCTTTTAAATAATGTTTAATTTCAGTTTTCATACGTACTACGAACTGCTCATTATTTAAAATGCTAGAATTCAATCTCCATAATGTATTAATATGAATTCTATTTAAACTCACTAAGGCATATACAGGTGCATGGTCGGATAGGTCCATTGTTCCTATGCTACATTTAATTACCTTATGTCTGTCTTTATTAAATATAAATAAATAGTCTATTCTTGAGTATTTTGAATGTGGGTGGGAGTAATGGGTATAATCTCGTCCTTTGGGGAAAAAATCTCTCCAAAGGTCTACCAGTCCTAGATTTCTTAATAGAGCTTTAAGTTTTCTTGCTATAGGAGTTACATATCTCTCTGTCACTTTAGAGGTATCTATTTTTGAATTGAGGACTGTATTAAAATCTCCCCCACAAATTAAGGTTCCTTGTGCCTCAGTTGAGATGATATTAAAGATTTTTTGATAGAATTTAAATTTGCTACCCGGAGGAACATAAACATTTATGAATGTAACTGGAGCACCTTCAATTTGTCCTTTAATTAAAATATAACAACCTTCTTTATCTCTAATTTCGGTCTGATGGTCATATCTAAGTTTGTTTGATATTAAAATAGCAACTCCCCTCCTCCTGCCAGAAACATGTGATGAAGAAAATACATATTTAAATCCATTTCGTGCCAATTTAGAGTGTTCAGTCTGATTCAAGTGAGTCTCTTGTAGAAATGCCACTTGAACCTTATCTTTTTTAATTTTGACAAAATCTTAGTTCTCTTAATGGGATTGTGGACTCCATTTATATTATATGTAACTAATTTAAAGGTATAGTCTGAGCCAACCATGTACTATGCAGTTTATATCAACACTTATGTAGACCTTAACAAAACTATGCTTACATTTCCCCTGCAGTATAACAAAACACAAAAACATCAAACTATGTACAAAGGCATTCAACAAGAAAATGAACAAAAACAGTTTTTTAACACCACGAGTGACTTCCACAAATGAGATCCACCGTCTATGGACCTTTCTCGAGCCTGCATGGTAATTTGGCTCTCAGTGAAAAACCTCAATCCTGTAAATTGGAGTGAGGGCCCTTACCGACAAAACAGCTTGATAAATAATGGTTCAAGTAAAAAAAAAAAAAATCTCACAGTATTAAATCTACAATAAATAAAAACTTGGAAGGGCTACCGCTTTTACCATACAAGAGGGGAAAGAAAAAAAAAAAAAAAAAACCTACCCAGGTTTACGGGAATAACTGTAACGTTACTTACAAAAACAAAAAAAAACAGCCGGGGAAAAAAAAAACCTACCCAGGTTTACGTGAATAACTGTAACGTTACTTACAAAAACAAAAAGAAGAAAAATACAGCCAGACCTGTGATAACACGGTTCCATTATTGTCCATCCATGTTCTCCAGAATAAACAGACAGTGTAACGTTAGGGAAGTTCCGAGGATGCATCACAGTTGCCATTCATTTTCGTCTGAAACTTTTCAGTCGCTCCACGTAATCCGGTGCCGAGGTAGTTTCCCCTGGTTTGCTTCGTCCTCTTTTCGTTGTCCAAGTTCGGCGCTGGAGGCGTTCGAGCAGCGTATGCTGTGGCCGGATGACCTCCACCTGTAGACCCCGTGCCTTCATGTCTTTTGTCTCCTCTTCTGCCGAGTTGTACAATGCTGTTTCGCCTTCGTAGAATACACGGAGTTTCACAGGATATGGGGTCTGGAACCTGATCTCTTTTTCTGTTAACACTGTTTTCGCCTGCGCATATTACGTTTTTTTAAAACCTCCGGGGGGTAATCGTGGTCGCATGTGATTCGGGCGTTGTTCCACTTCAGGCCTCCTTTTCTCCACACCTGCCCCAGAATGTCTTCTTTCGTTTTGAAGCTCAGAAATTTCACAACAATGGAGCGCGGTCTTGCACTGTCCGTTGGTTTTGGCGCCAGAGCTCTATGAGCCCTCTGAATTTGGAGCTCTGTCGATGGATTAAGATCCAGCCCATCTTTCAGTAATTTTTCAATGAACGTGATTGTCGATGAGCCGTTTTCACTGTCCTCAGGTACTCTGTATATTCGGATGTTATCCCGTTTAGACCTGCCCTCTTGATCGGTCAGCTTACTTTCTAGCTGAGTCTGAAGTTTTAGCAGTTCAATTAGCACCTCTCCCGTCTGTTGTATTTGTTCCTCTGCTTCCGTAATGCGATGCTCGGCTTATTCAATCCTCTTATTCGTACTGTTCAAATCTTCCTTGATATCCGCTAGTTTTTCATTGTTTTCCTTCCTGAATTCTCTCAGCTCTTCGAGTATTTTCTCCAAGCCAATTTCCCCCTCAGCGTTAGCATGTCGGCTAGCGATTGGCTCCGTTTCACCCGTTTCTTCTCCAACTTCTATCTTATCTTGACGACCTGGGATTTTCTTTTGTTTTGCCCTTGTTTCCATCCTTGCCCCGCCTTCCATTGCAATGTTCTATGTTAACATTTGTTCGATATTCGAATGATTAGGGGCTTTTAGGAGTATTTATTGGGAGAGCAGTTCTCTCACGCAGCCATCAGTGTTCGCGCGTTACCGGAAGTCCCATACCATATAATTCTAATATCATCATGGAGTTAAAAAATCTGATTTATGACCCTCTTTGATTTCTAAAGCCATTTTTAGCTTTTGCCAGAAGATCTTAGTATCTTCTCCAGGTTTGGGCCAACGGAGGTAGGTTCGTTTCTTCACCAGCTTCCTCATCCTGTGGTACGGAGAGAGCTGATGTGTGGGGATATCCTCCAGGAACACCAGAATCAGCACATCCTTCTGCTCATCAAAGAGTCTGAAACTCGCCACCTGGACCTCACTTGAACACCAGTTGCTCTTCAGGTAGTTCCTAGTGATCAGGCAGATGGTCTTGCGGCTACTGTATATGCCATCAACGATATTGTCTATTATTGGCCTTCCTGGTTCAAAGTCTCGGTGGTGAAGGCACAATCTCCAGCCCTGTTCTCCTTCTAATTTTGGAATAAGTTCCTCCATTACCCAAGGCTCATCTTTGGTGTTGTAGGAAATGAAGGCGTCGTACTGGAACGTCGAACTACTCTGCTTCTTCCTGTTGTCGTAAAGGAAGGCTAAGAAGAGGTAGTATGCATAAACCACCTGAAAGCGCAGAAAATGCCAGACAAATGACAAGAGGAGGGTGAGAATGACCGCAATACTGCTGCAAAGAAAGCAGATGAAGTCTATATTCAAGGTGCAGGATTCGGTGTTGAAAGCGGACAAGCTCATGCCTCGTAAGGAACTAGGATAGCTACACATGTACTTGTTCAAATAAAGCACCTGAGTAGAATTACTATTCTTGGCCCAGTCAATGAAGAATGCATTGTCACAGTCACAAGTGAGCGTGTTTTTCTCCAAGTCGAGGACCTCTAGTCGAGGCAGTGACTGAATCAGAGTTTTGTTGATCGTGTCAATCTCATTGCCCCGAGCTTTTAAGGTTGAAAGTCTGGAGAGATTTGCGTTCATCAGGAAGTTCAGTGAGCGAAGCTGTGTTCTCGAAAGGATGAGTTTGGTTAGCCTCGAAATGGGGTGGAACAACTCGGTCGGGATGGAGTGGTCTTCAGACAGCGCGTTCTTGGAGAGATCCAAAAACCAGAGCTGGGGGCTGAACTTGAATGTATCAGGATTCAGATGAGCAAGATTTGTGTTTCCAGCGTAAAACATTTCCAAGGAGGATAAGCCTTGAAGCAGATTTGAGGGTATTTTGCCAATTCCACGACGTTGACTGTGTAAGGTCAATACTCTAAGGCGCTTCAGGTCTTTAAAAGGAGGGTATTTCAATTGATCATCACTAAATGAAATGCTGTTGGCGTACAAATCTAGATTTTTGAGGTTGGGCATGCCTGAGAACACATCCTGGTGATTGGTTAATGTTTTAGCTGATATTTTGTTTGATGACAGCAATAGAGAAGTCAGGTTCTTCAGTCCTTCAAATGCATGGCTTTCGATCTCTGAAATCTGATTGTCTTGTAAGGACAAATTGTTCAGCTGTGACATATTTCTAAAAGTGTACTTTTCGATTTTGCTTAGCTTATTAAAAGTAAGTTGCAGATCCATCAGGGAATGTGGCCCATTGCTGAAAGCATCGCCGATCCTTAACAGATTGTTTGTTCCAAGCTTGAGGACTTCAAGACTCTTCAGGTCCTTGAACAAACAGGAATTAATGATTGAGATTTTGTTACTGTACAAGTACAGAGTTTTCACTTGTGTTAAATTGGCAAAATCATCACAGGCGAGGGTGTTGATGCTGTTTCTACTGAGATCTATGAACTCGAGAGTGAAAAGCATTTGAAAGGAGTTTGTTATTTGAGTCAGTTTATTGATTTGCAAACGCAACGATTTTAGTTGTGTAAATCCTCTGAATATACTTGGTGATAACTGGGATATTTCATTATCTCCTAAATCTACTTCCGTCAGGTCAGAACAGGGATCAAACATGTGCTCGGTGAGGTGTTTTATTTTGTTAGCATTTAGCCGTACAACTTTTAGCATCGGGGAACATGCGTTCAGCAGGAGGTTAGTCTTGTTCAACTCAACGTTTCCATTAAGCCTGATTTTATTCAACAAATTATTGAAGCTCTGAAGCACATTAGCAGCACTCTGGGCTGACATATGAACATCCATGAAGTATAGTGTTTTCACTGAGGTGAAGAATGTCTTTTCTGTGACGTTCCATGTCATGGTAACATTTTGACCGCAATAAGATAAATCAAGGTGAGTGAGAAATGGAAATATATTGTCAGTAAGCTCAAATGTTGCAAAAGGGTTGTTGGAAAAATCAAGTCTTTTTAATGACAAGGGATTTGTTGACATTTCAGATGACTTGAAAGCATCAAAATGGTTGCTTCCAATGTACAGTTCCTCCAAATATGGTGATGCAAGAACCGGCTTGATTTTCTCTATATAATGGAGATGGTTTTTTGTTAGGTTTAACACCTTTAAATTCTGAAGCGTGCTGAAAGCTGACACTTCGATGTCTTTAATATAATTGTTATCCAGACGTAGCACCAGCAGGTTGGTTAGACCATGCAGCATACCTCTCGAGATTCCTTGTAGTCTGTTGCTGGCCAGATTGAGATGGGATAATTTGGAAAGATTGTCAAGTGCACCCTCTTGAATCTGCGAGATCTTATTGTTGGATATGTTCAAGTCCTGTAAGTTCGACAAATGATTAAAGTCTCCAATATGGATCTGCGCAAAGGCATTGAAGGAAATATCTAAAATCCGTGTATTTCTAGGTATCCACGGAATCCTGAAAAAGCCCATTTTGTAGCAAAGTACTTTCAGCTGGATGTCTTTTAGGGGAGTACTGATTGTGCAGTTCTTCAAGGAAAATGCACTAGATGGGGAAATGAAGCCACACAGGGCAACATATAATGTGATTTGTTTTAGTGTTCCCATGTTTTTTCTTGATTCCTTTTACATCAAACTGGGAATCCACTGTATGCACCTAACAAAGTTTTTTTTCCCCCTTGAAATTAATTTATTTTGTGCCCTTTGCCCAGCCTTCCAGGAGTTTGACTTTGCATTTCCTACAAATAAAAAATAATTAAATAAATTATTCAAAAATTCTAAATAAAAAGGCAAATACATTTGAATACATTTGTAACAATGAATAAAAAGAAGTTAATTATTGCATAGATAATTATAAGGGTAACACCTTACAATAAGGTTCCATTAGTTAATGCTAGTTAATGTATTAACTAACATGAACAATACATTTATTACAGTATTTATTAATCTTTGTTAATGTTAGTTCATGTTAATTCACAGTGCATTATGTTAACAAGCACAACTTTTGATTTTAATAATGCATTAGTAAATGTTGAAATTAACATGAACTAAGGTTAATAAATGCTGTACAGTAGAAGTATTGTTCATTCTTAGTTCATGTTAACTAAAGTAGTTAACTAATGAACCTTATTGTAAAGTGTTACCATTATAAGAAATTACAATGAAGTGAATTGGTGAATAAACTCCAATATATTAAATGATATATCAAAAAGTCGATGTTATGATTAGGCTACTGTAAAATGACAAGACAAACTGATCCTCTCACAAAGATAACCGAGAAACTTTGCAACACAACCTGCCATACTTCATTCCATCAAAATGAATCATTTCTGTTTACTGCATTTTTACAGCAGACAGTGGCAAAAAAAGCACTTTGCAAGATATTTGTTCAGAAAAATAAATAAACAAATAAATGAAATAAAAATTTAAAACAGTAACAGCTTCTTAATGTTACCACATCTAATAGTTCTCAAGTCATTTTCACTTCAGGAAATCCTCTGTATCAGGAAAACTATATCAAAAACATGCCAGTGTCTAATAATATGTAGCCAATCAATGCTTTCATCCATTCCTATAAGAACAGACTAAAATAAGATAGAATACTTACAATATGCCTATACCGTAGTTGCTGATATACAGAAATGAAACATCTTACTCACCTCTTCATTTAGTTCTTGTCTGCTAAAACCCTTGAAAACAACAGGCTGGTCTTGTTTTATGTTGTATAACAGGAAGTGAAGTAATCTGAGGGAGAAACAAAGCCGAAGTGTAATGTAACACATGTGGCATATATGGACCTAACCTGATTCACCTCAGATCTATTACAATATATTATAATTTATAAAGCATTTATTATAATTTCATCATTGTCATGATCTCCAGCTGAAGTGCCCATGAGCTCCTCTAGAGGGCACTCCATTCTGTACCTTGCCATTCACTCAGGACTCCATTTCCCATAATCCTTTGCCAAGACTCATCAAGTGCATCACCTGTCTCTCATCAGATCTCATCATCCGTTCACAGCTGTCTCACATTAGTAGGACTATAAGAATAGCAGACACACTCTCTGTCATCGCTGGTGATTGAATGTTGTATAGCTCTTCCGTGGTTTCTAAGTTTCCGTGTTTCTAGTTTCTCTGTTTCCTTGCTTTCTTGTTTTGATCCCTGGACTGTTTTCTTGTTTATGATTGTTTTGCTGCCTGCCCTGACCATTGCCTGATTATCTGGATTACTCTTTTGCCTTGCCACTGCCATCGTTGTTTGCTGTTGTTGACCACGCCTGTTTGACTATGCTCTTATTAAAGCCTTGCATTTGGATCCCCACTTTGTCGTCACGCCTCCCTTGTTACAATCATGTACAGCTATGCGTGATTCTGGGTTTTCTTATTGGATTGCTTCATATCCAGTATTATCATGCAATGGTTCTGCCGTCATTCTTTATTATAGGTTTTAGTTCTCCTTTGGATGTGACTAACTTGAAGCGAACTTGAGTTACACAGACACTGTAAGATAACTTATCTCAAACACATGAGAATTAGTTATTTCTACTGCTATATTTCCTTCTGTCATAGGAAGTTTTATTTTAGTTAATGATTTATTGCTCTGGAATGTTGTGTTTAAACTCTCGCTTGCTCATAGTGCTTCACTCACTTATATCAATAAATGATTTAAAGATCCTGATGATGATGATACAAAAAAAAAAAAAATCTTTGTATTGCAACACATCTTTTGTGTATTTGTTTTGTTGCCTGGCAATTTATGTTTATCCTAAATGTAGTAGAATTTAGACATAAAATGTGACTCAGCCATATAAATTTAATATTTAGGATCCAATATTCAGGAAGAATAAAATAACAAAATGATTTTGTTACAAGATGTTAAAAATATTAAGTCCAAGATGTTCTTTAAAACAATAATTGTGCATGCATTAAAAATGTCGACAGTTATAAATATTGTTAATTTTATATTTTAAACATTATAATAAGAACTCACATTTAAAAAAAAAAAAAAAAAAACCCAGCGCTCTCTAGTGAACGACAAAAGTGATAATAAAGGTGTAATAATCGAACGCCGAGAGCGTGCTGGTCATAAAAGCGAGATCGATTAGTCATGTCTTTACGTCTTATTTTGTTTCAATGGACGCCTTTGACTTGTTTAGAAAGCTTGGGTCTGGAGCAAAGTTTGATCTGAAAAGGTTCGCTAAAGATGCAGAGCGGTTTAAGGTAGGTTTCGATGGGAAGTACATAAGAAAGTTAACGTATGTTAGGCTGTTGTTACGTAAAACGAAAGGAATACGTGAATTACTGACCTAAGCTGCTGCCACATGGCTAACATGTGTTTCCATTTCCCATTGAATGTCCCTGGAAATGCTAATGCTAATCCGAGTAAACCCAAATATCGCTAAAAATGTGCATTAACAAGTAGCATGAGATAATCGATATTTACCAAGTTTTAAACGTCTTTGGTTACTGTGTTGCACAGCATTATAGAAACAGCAATTCTGGTTGCTACTGTACATATGTTACAAATCAACACATGCTTATTTGGTCATTATTAATTCTCGTGTAACTCATCTCAGGTAGTGAAGTCTCAGAGCAAGGACAGCTCAAATCAGTTGGCTGGAGTCAGCTTTTTTGGCAAAGAGACACAAGAGAACACATCTCTGGAGTCCAGACTAAGTGAAGATGATGGTGAAGAAGAGAAAGAAGGGAGTGATGAAGAGCAGGCCTCTGGTAAACGGATTAAAATGGATGAGCCAGTGAAGACAGCACTGAAGAAAAAGAAAGGAGCTAAGAAAAAATCCGAAGGTAAGTCATATGCTCTCAGTCTCTTCTGATTGCTAGCAATTCAGTGTTTAGGGTTTTCGAACAGTTCTTTCGCTTTCTTACTGTTGTGAAACAGATGCAGAGCCCGAGAAGAGCGAGGGAGAGGGGATCCAATGGATGTCATCGCAAGACAAGGTGAAAGACCCCAAGAAGGAGTCTAAAGACAAGCCCTCCTTGAAAAGACTGAAGCAGCTTCATCAGGAAAAGGTACCAAGAGTTGTTATTGCTTTTTGCACCACTTTTCATTTTGATTGGTTAATCACAGTTGAATATTCTTGTAATATTAATCACATAAAAAGATCTAGGGATGATAAAATTTCTGGCCGACTCTAATCATGTTATGGCCGTCATTAAAATTCTGTATTGTTTTGAAAAATAAATCATGATGAAAAATAAAACACTAAAATAACAAAATTAAAATAAAGTTAAAAACTGTTGTAGTAAATGCTGTCATTCAATTTAGTACATTAATGTACAGTATGAAAAATGGATATTCATTTTGAGATTTGCTATTAGTTTACAATTAACAGGGTTATGTATAAATTAGCTTAAATTGAGTCTTAGATTAACAAAAAGGTAAACTAGAGGAAATGTAAACAATTAATTGTCCCATATATATACAGATACTGATAAATTAGTCAATAACCGATATGGTATTTGGATATATTGCATTACGACAATTTTACCATTTTCACTTGCATTTATGTGGCGATATGGATCTAATTTCAACTTACACTCTTAAAAATAAAGGTACTTCACGATGCCATAAAATAACCTTTTTGTCTAAATGGTTCAATAAAGAACCTTTCTGTTTCACAAAAGGTTCTTTGTGGCCTACATTTGCTACAAGTGCCTGCACTTCAGCGTCCGTCCATCTATCGCTGTTCTCCATACTTGCGAAATAAGTTGACACAATGTTTACAGTATGTTTACACGGTGTGTTAAATCATGGCAGGTGAGGGCGTTTTCATAAGCGTTTGGCCAATCAATGTCTACTTACGTCACGATTAGTACCAGTTGTGCTGGTTAGACCCTGCTCCGGAGTAGGAGCTAATTTGGTTCTCGAAAAAGGCAGTCCGGTACTAAAATCGCACCCAGTTCCGGCGGTGCGAAAACGCCAAAAAGTGGGTAGTTCCACAATTAGTTCTGGTACTAGGAAAAGGTTCCCGCGGTGCAAAAGGCCCTAATGGTTCTTTGTGGAACCAAAAATGGTTCTTCTATGGCATCGCTTTGAAGAACCTTTTAAGCACCTTTATTTTTAAGAGTGTAGGGAAAACAAACAGATGGGTTTCCTTATAATACTGATCATGTGTTTTAGGTGAATCGGATACGGCACCAAAACCGGATTAACGTGCATGGGACAGACATTCCAGATCCTGTTTCCACTTTTGAGGAGCTGCAGCAGGAGTATGATCTGGACCCACGAATCATTCAAAGCATCAAGGCGGCGGGTTTCCAAACCCCCACACCCATACAGATGCAAGCCGTTCCTCTCATGATGCATGTATGACATGTTTCCGTTGCATCAGATATAAATGCGTTTGCTTTCCTGATCCTCTCTTAAGTGTTTTAATTCCACGGATCTGCTTGTTTTAGAAAAGGGAGATCCTGGCATCTGCTCCGACAGGCTCCGGTAAAACTATGGCCTTCTGTCTGCCCCTGCTGGCCCACCTTCGCCAGCCCCTCAACAAGGGTTTCAGAGCCCTCATCATCTCCCCCACCAGAGAGCTCGCCACTCAGGTAAACCTTTAGCCCACCTCAGGCTAATTATTGCTGTAGACTACTTCAAATAATCTATATATTGCTGGCAGTTTAAACATATTGACTGACATACAGAATGCAATTAAGACTAGCGTTTTTTCTCTAGACTCACAGAGAGTTGCTCAAGCTGTCGGAAGGAGTGGGCTTCAGAGTTCACATGATCAATAAAGGAGTTGAAGCCGTTAAAAAATATGGTCCCAAGACAGCAAAGAAATTTGGTATGTATGTTATGTATATATACATGTCATATATATATGTGTGTGTGTGTGGGTATTATATATATATATATTTATATATGCATGTATGTATAATACCCACACACGCACACACATGGGCCCAATGCTGCAAAGAAATTTGTTGTGTATGTTATGTATATTTACACGTTGTGTGTGGATATTATATAATAGATTTTTTTTTAAATAAATGATGTTTTATTCAGTAAGGATGCATTAAATTGATCAAAAATGACAGTAAATAGATTTATAATGTTGCAAAAAAAAAACTACGTTCATCAAAGAATCCTGAAAACAGTATATAATCAGTTACTCCATCACAGGAATACATTTTAAAATATAATGGCGTTTTAAAATATATTCAAATAGAAAACAGTTGTTTTAAATTTTAAAAAGATCTCCCAGTATTACTGTTTTTACTGTATTTTTGATTAAAAAAAATGCAGTTAATGCAAAGGTGAACTGAAAATAACAATGAGTTAGGATGTTGCTTTGAGATCCTTAAATGTTTAGTTTTATTTTGTCGCTAATGTGTGTTTTCAAGAATTGTGGAATTTTAAAAAAAGGAAAAAAGTTGAGAACCACTGGTTTAGAGTGATTCACTGTCTTAACACTTTTGTTTTCCAGATATATTGGTGACGACTCCTAACAGATTGATATATTTACTAAATCAAGACCCTCCTGCTATCAACTTAAGTAGGCGAGTGATGTGCAAGAGCTCTGTAGTTCAGTTTAAGAAAATCTCAAATCTGAAAATTTCTCTTCAAAAAAATAAAATGAAGTATTAATTATGTGTGTAGATTTATCATCAAAGAGTTTCAAGATTATGTTATGTTCACCATCATACACAGGAAATCGGTCTCCAGTGTAAATATGTCTCTACTGTCTGTAGTGTGGAGTGGCTGGTGGTGGATGAATCTGATAAGCTCTTTGAGGATGGAAAGACAGGTTTCAGAGAGCAGCTTGCCACTATCTTCTTGGCCTGCACTTCTCCTAAAATCCGCCGGGTTCTCTTCAGCGCAACCTTCGCCACAGATGTAGAGCAATGGTGCAAACTGAACCTAGACAACCTCGTCTGTGTCAACATTGGACCCAGGTATCGAAACACTCCTTTCATGTGAAATGAGTTGCCTTACGAGCTGAAGATTACTTCTTAATTTGTAGCATAAAATGATTGCTATTTTAGGTGTAAGCTTGTAAAAACAGCAATAGGATAATATACATCAATAAATTAATTTTCTCTCATTTTAATTTAAGTTTTACAAATTTTACTTCAATTTTAATTACTTTTTAAATTAATTTAATATTTTTAAATTAAATTCAAATGAATTTACCTGACTGTCTCCTTCCACAGGAACTCTGCAGCTGAGACTGTGGAGCAGCAGCTTCTGTTTGTGGGTTCAGAAAATGGAAAGCTACTTGCTATGAGAAACCTTATAAAGCAGGTCAGTGAAGTTCTCGTAGTCATTCTGATGACAAAATATAATTTCTTAATGGCAAAAAAAAGAAAAATCCAGAATTTCATCATTCAGATGCCTCATGAGGAGAAGTGAGTTTTTAGCACTGAAATTGTCATAATGTCACATAATTTCCTTTCAGGGATTTCTGCCACCCGTGTTGGTGTTTGTTCAGTCCATTGACCGTGCCCGAGAGCTGTTCCATGAGCTGGTGTACGAGGGAATAAACGTGGATGTGATCCATGCGGATCGCACACAACAGCAGGTTAATAAAAGAACCAGATAATCATTAAAATAACACCATTAATCATTCATTCAAGTTTTGAGGATGTAAAGTTGCTAAAAAGTGAAACAAAAAATCGAATTGGCTCTAAACATTCGAAATTATTCAACCCCCATAAGTAAAATTTTGTAGAAAATATTGTATTGTTTATAACCTCCAATGAACGTTAACTCAAAGTGCGTACAAGCTTCTGAGACCTCACTACTGGAATTCTGGCCCATTCATCAGTTGAAAAAGCTTCCAGATCACTGATGGTCTTTGATTTTCATGTTGCCTTTGCTTTCTTCAAATTCTACAAATATTTTGATGACATTTAAATCTGGAACAGGCTACTCATTCTATGACCAATCCCAAGCTTCAGTAGATTTGGATGAGTGCTTTTGGATGATTGTCCTGTTGGAAAGTCCAATAATCATGAGCTTCAGTCAGTTTACCGAAAACATCACAATCTTTGTCAAAATGGACTGATACTTCAAAGAATCCATGATATCTTTCATACAGTCAAGATTTCCACTTCCTGCAACAGCAAAGCATCCCCATAACAAGACTGGTCCAGCACCGTGTTTGACCATGGAGATAGTGTTCTTCTGCTCATAAGCTTTGCCTTTTTTGCACAAGACATACCACTGATTTATGGGTCCAAAAGGTTTCAGTTTGGTCACATCACTCCATAAAGCATTGATCCAGAACTTCACAGGTCTATCCAAATTCATTTTAGCATATTCAAGTTGGACTTTTGTCCTCCTCGGTCAAGAATGGTGTCCCGACATGAAGGCCGTGCTTGTTAAGTGTTCTCCTTATACCCTATAAATAAGTGAATTTAAAACAGCAATGTTGAATTATGATGTAGCTGTATTGCAAAAAAAAAAAAATCTTATAACCTAAAAATATTACATTATACATTGACATTATCACTTTTAATATGCCACTAAACTGTTATAGAAAAACTGGATCTTCAGAAAAGCTTACAATTGTAAATTATTACAGTCTTGAATCTTTTTTGGGTTGAATAAATTGAATTTGTATTTGTGTGTGTTTATGTATAAATATATGTACAGTATGTATATGAGTGGAATATTATATTGTAGTATATGTTATTTTTCATTTTTTTCAGCGTTTAACTGGTCTTTCTTTGTCTCTCTCATTAGAGGGACAATGTTGTGAGCAGTTTCCGTTCGGGGAAGATCTGGGTGCTGATCTGCACTGCTCTCCTGGCCCGTGGTATTGACTTCAAGGGCATCAACCTTGTTATCAACTACGACTTCCCTACCACTGCTGTGGAATACATCCACCGGATCGGTTAGTCCATTGTAGCTTATTATCAGAGTAGACAATTCATGTTGTCTACTTTTATTATACTAAGCTTGGTGTTTTATTTTCTCTATAGGGCGAACTGGAAGAGCAGGCAACAAGGGAAAGGCAATAACTTTCTTCACAGAGGATGACAAACCTCTCCTTCACAGGTAATAACAGCACTTTACAACTAGTCATAATTGCATTGATATTTAAGGGAGATAATTTTCTGGCCTTGTGACATATAATTGACCATATGCTCGGAGCGTTATTTCGAACTTCCGCATTAAGATAAGCCAGCTCGTTAACTTCCGGTGAAGTTCATTTGATGTTGTGGTATATATAGGTAGAGACTCTTGAGACCCTCATAGAAACCTCTCCTGCCTTGTTCTTGTCAGAAAGTGCGAAAAAATAATTGCAACACCGTAAATAATGATAGCGGCATTAACATACAGTTTCATGTTATTTAAATGCCGAGCCTGCCAAGCACTATAGTAACTGTTTAGGCTAACGTTAGCTTGCTAGCGACGCGACATCATAATGGTATTCTTGATAATCCATAACTTACCTTCATAGTCCTGAACACCTTTTTAAAATACTTGTAATATTTGAAAGCCTTTATTATTTTTCAACTCTGAGCAGTAAATTCACTTTAAACATTTACTTTTCATTCATGAAGATGAAAATGTCACCTGGCAGAAAACAAAGACTTTTAAGATGAAATTGGCATGAAATTAGCATTATAACCAGTAGATGACAGCAGAAGATCGCTCATTAGCAGTTGCCATTTCAACTCCCTAGGTTTTTTTCAAGTCTTGCTTTTGGATTTATTATGAAATGACTATTATAACAAATTTTAGTACTTTTACTGCACTGAAGTATAAAGTATAGCGAGTGCAGGAAGTCACAAAGTCTCATGTCATTTAAAAATTTTTGTTAATTTTGTTAATCTACTAAAATCTTTTCCCCTTTCTCAAATCGAGCCGATCTCAGATGCCTGTCTGTGTGATGTCACAAAAATAGGCCCCTCCCACGATAGTTTGATTGACAGTAGCGTTTCAGCACAGACTGGACTAGTGTCTTACCTGAGACCCGCCCTGAGTGAGCTGTCATCAGTCCGCCTTTGTTTCACCGCTGGAGCAGATGTAGACAAGAATGACTCCTAAGCAATTGAGGTGTTCTGTTGTTGGATGTAATAATGAACATAGCAGTCGTCATTTACTCCCGACATCTGAGCCACAGAGGACGCAGTGGATTACGTTTATTTCTGAAGAGAATCCACCCCCGATCTACCTAAATGCGTTTATATTCGCGCAAATCATTCGTGATCCAGCTTCACCTACAGAAGAAGTGAGTATAAGGTTTTTTAATGAATCTTTGCAAATCGCCTTTCCTAATAATGTGCTAATTAGCAAGTTTCACGATGAATGTGGCTAAAGTAAACAGTCCCTCAGAGAGCAGGGGCGGGGTCAGCATAGCTCATTAACATTTAAAGGAAAATGCTACAAAACGGCTTGCTCTGAAAAGAGCTGTTTTTGACAGGGTAAAAAAAACGTGTTTTTTACACTACCATTGAGAAATTTTAACCAAACTATGTTACAGACTTTTCATTAAGACCCTAAAGAATCATATCAACTTGTGGAAAATGGGCATCCGATGGCCCCTTTAATGCACAGCTCTGTTTTTGACATTGGCTCGTCAGATGTTTTGTTCCGTCTGTTGCTTTATCACTGTCAATCATAGCAATGACTCACGGCACAATTTAGCGGATTCCTGAAACTGTATATGTGGACGTTTAGTCCTCTTAGACAAACAAAACTTTTCTTCAAATTGTGAATGGATTCTGTAGAGTAACCGAGCAAAGGGCGCTTCCCTAAAGCACAGTTAATTTTGACACTTGACCGGAAATGACTGAGCTGGCTTATCTAAAACCAGGAAGTAACTGCATATAGTAAATTGCATGAGCTTCTACTTACTTACTTTTTGTTATGGATCAGCATTGCTACCGTCATAAAGAAGGCTGGATGTCCTGTCCCTGATTACATGATCGGGTTAAAGAAAATCAAAAGGTGAGGTTACTCAGTTATATTATATAAGTGGTGTTTAATCAGTCTAGTGTAGTTGCTTGTTCATAACTGTAGTTTGGAGAAAAAGTCTATCATGTTTAGAAGTTTAAAATGCTTTCTGGAGACTAGTGTTGCCATCAAATGTCACAATGTAAGACCTCTAATTTTTCTCCCTACAGCAAATTGAAACGCCAGCTTGTAACAAAACCACCCAGACGGTCAACCATTCGCACGACTCCACGCATTCTTTTTGAGAAAAAGCCCGGCAAGAGAAAAAGGTTTGTTCTGGATCCCAGTGTGTAGATAGCTGGACAAGTTTGTTTTAGCCTTACAGAATTTAAAGAACAGGACCAGAATCTCATTGTTTCCAGCTTTTCATTGATAATTCATTTATAGTTTTAATACCTATCATTTAAAATTCTTTAACAGTTTTGTATTACAATATTTAATTGACTTAATTATAATGGCAGTTTCTGATCTCAGTTTAGTGCATGACATGACTTCACATTTTCACTGTAAATTTTCAGGAAAAAAAGAAAAGCAGCAGCAAAGGAAGCAAAAGGCGAAGCATCAGAAGTCATTTCTAACAGCTGATGTGGCACATTGAGAGAGTTGTACAGACTGCCACTTTTTTTTTCTATCCACATTATTGTCTCTGATAAAGTGAATGTTGACCAGTCTGTGTGAAGATCTTATGACAATCAACAGATTGTCAGTGCTGTTCCAGTTTACTTTACATAAAACATTACCACAATAAACTGAAAGAGGGTCTCTTCAATGATTCATTTTTATCAAATGCTATAGGCTTTTAAACACTGGTGCAGGTCAGACTCTTAATGTTAGTCTCTGGTTTACATACTTGAAAGAATCTGATGCAGCTCAGAGACTTTAATTTTTCAATCTCGTCATTGTATCATATGCATGATATGTTGCGTTACAAGCATCAAGTATTTTTTTGTGTTCTCACCTCAATGCTGTTAGAAGTGATCCCAGAACAGCCAATCTGAATATACTGGATGTTTAGGGGTGTTTTAGACCAAAAGAGTTTTCATTACGTTCCCGGGGCCATTTGGACCCGGTGGAGCGTAAGCTTATAAAACAGTCATAACATAATATTTCTCAACTAGAACCACATTGTATGTGATCAGTAACTTGTCAATAAGTGAATGCGCAAACATTAAAAATGTTTGAATGCTATTTGTTGTTACAGTGTTATGACCATGTTATTACTACATTTTCCTGTTTTTTATTTAAAAAATTAGAAATTCTTTGTTTTATATAAACTGCTGGGTTGGATGAGAAATGTATTTTTGAACATAACTTTATGTGAAATTTAGAAAAACATAATCTGAGTACTTAAGAAAAGAAAGAAAGCCTCAGTTTATACCCTGTTCAAAATGGACCAGAAAGGTGTAAAAATGTGTTTATAAAATTTGTTTATATCTCTTTAAAAAACTTTCAAAAATCTATTTTGTATAGTCTTGGCTGATTTGCAAATTGTGGTTTCCGTACTAATAACTACAGAATAAAATGGGTATTTCGTTGGTTATAAGGAAAGTACCTACAAGAGTGTGTAGCAAGATAGAATGCCAGTATTGTGACATAATGTTGTGTTGTCTTAAAACCACATACTCTTGTTGCTTACTAGCCTTTACATTCAAACGTTACAGCTAAATTTATTACATTAAAATGACATTTAAATGCCAAAATTGTTTGTTAACATGTTCATACGTAAATCCAATGTAGCTTGATTCAGCAGCTCTGAGTCTGAGCAGAATCAGGCCTTTGAAGTTTCAGTTTCGTGTTGAACTTCTATAAAGGCGTGGCCACAGAAAATAACTTTCTTACAGTACTAATGTATAATTAGAGCATGTAAACAAGATCAGGAATCATTAAAGGGACATTGATTTACAAGCAGTGACAGAATCAGAAACAACAGAAATAACTCATGTAATTTGTGCACAAAAGTTAACTAAACTAAACGCTAACACAACTAGTCTAAACGAGCAAACATACATACAAAGGGGAGTTAAAGTGGATGAATGAAACCATTAGAGAAAACAGAGAATGCAGCTATGGAAAATGAGTCAGTTAACCACCTGAGTGAAACCATCAGCGTCGTTTTACAACGGTGGTGATTGGGTGAATTTTCTCCCAAGTGAAGAGTGAAGACATGGCTGTAGTTGAGGCCAGCCCAGGAACCAGAAGTGGGGAGGTGATGAGAGAAGAGACAGACCAAAGCTAGGCGGGTCACTGATGTGAGGCCTTTTAACTTCTATGGAGGTCAAAGAGCCAATTGTGACTTACACTTTCGGACGGAAAGTTTACGACTCTTTGTCTTCGAGCATGGTATTTTGCATATGTAACTGGATTGGATGCTGATGCAAAAACTATTACAGATTCTTAGAACACTAATATGTTGCATAGGTATCTACATATAGTATATCCTCTCGTTTAGATAATCAAAATACAAATTTGTAGATAGCAAACATGCTACAGGTGAGGTTATATTATCTAAGGATTCTATCATAAGCATGCATAAAACAGTATACGATACAAAAGACAATATCCCTATATGGCATAAATGTTTATTTTGGATGGAAAAAAATATTTGGGAGCTCGGGGTCCCTGATAATATATCCATCATAAAACATGCTACCATGTTTCTTACATTATTATTGGGCAGCGAATGCCAGGGCCCTTGTCTATTGGCAGGAGGATTATAAAGTGGAAATCTCGACTGATACACCCCCCCTGGGTTGCTATTAAAAAAAATGAAATTAAAAATAGTTTGCTTCCAGCCCTTCTCTTTTCAGATCCTGGATCGCTTGCATCTAAGATTGATAATTTTGTTTCAAACTGTTTGAAAATATGGCGTCAAATTAAGAAGGGCTGCAAATTACCTGACACGGCTATTTCTGCCCCGGTATATCGTAACCATGCATTTCCCCCTTCTATCTCTGATACGACATTCAATATCTGGAGGCTGAGTGGTATAGTCACCCTAGAGGATTTATATATTAACAAACATTTTCAGATGGTCCTCACTGCAGAACACAAGATCCAGGGGGCGTGGTTGGATCTACCCATCTCCACCCCCTAGATGTGGATCCAACCACGCCCCCTGGATCTTGTGTTCTGCAGTGAGGGGCTACTGAACATTTTGCCTCATTTTCTCAGCTAAAAGAGAAGTTTTCTCTCCCCACAACACACTTCTTTCGACATTTACAGATTAGAAATTATGTATGTCATGCAATAGCCAATTTTGAATCTTTGCCGGAGGAAAGAAGGATTTATAGGCTATTGTTGGGCTCACCTGATTCCAAACATTTGGTTTCAGATTTTGTAAATGCATGTTCTCAAAAAGTGAGTTCTTTTACACATTTTTTGAAAAATGCTTGGGAAGAGGAACTGGGCACACAGATTGAGGCTGATGGAGAGCCTCAGCAGGATTCGATCTTGCTCTATTAATTCTAGGCATCAGTTAATTCAGTTTAAGGTGATGCATACACTCTTAAAAATGCTGGGTTGTTTCAACCCAATTTTGGATCAAATATGGACTAACCCAGCTGTTGGGTTAAATTTTTTTATTAAATTTTTAACCCAAAAGTTGTGTTAGTCCATATTTGACCCAAAGTTGGGTTGAAACAACCCAGCATTTTTAAGAGTGTAGACTGCACTATTCAAAATCTAAATTGCACAGAATTTTTCCTACTATCTCTCCTATTTTTGACTGGTGTAAATCTGCAGAAGGCGATTTTTGGTGTGACATATTTAAGTGGTTCTTAGTGGTTGTGTTTTTACACCTGATCCAGAAATGGCATTATTTGGGTATTCTGTTTCTCTGTTAGATTATAATGTATCTGTAAAATGTACCATAATTTACGGAATGATTATTGCTAAGAGTATCATTCTAAGGTTGTGGAAATCAGACAATGTTCCTCAGTTTAAGACCTGGTTGACATATCTTACTGGAATTTTGCACATGGAAAGAGTCTGGTATGGAGTTATGGGTAATCTTGATAAGTTTTAAAGTATATGGCAACCATTTCTAGATAATTTGGAATAATGTAATGTTGACTCCAACCAGCAAAGTAGTGCTTAGTATGTTGTCTGCCCCCTATTGAGTGCTTCTTTGTTTTTCTACTGAAACTGCTTATATGCCCTGTTTTTCTTTCTTTTATTACTATTATTTTTTTTATCATTATTTTATGTATTTTTTTTTATTTTTTATTGTTGTTGTTTTGTTTGGTGTCTATTATACAATTTAAAACTAATAAAATAACTTCAAAAAAAAAACAAAAAAACAAAAACAAGTATCAATCACAACTGGTTCCAACTAATCACAAACATCAAAAAATAAACTAATAAATAAAAACTACTACTAATTACAAATAACATCTAATGTATAAATGTTTCTCACATTTCATATAAACATATAAACGAACCTCCAAATGTTTGTGTGTGTGTGTGTGTGTGTACGAGAGAGAGAGAGTGTGTGTGTGTGTGTGTACGAGAGAGAGAGAGAGAGAGAGAGAGAGAGAGAGAGTGTGTGTGTACTGGTATCCCCTACATTATGGGGACCCCACGAGGATAGTGATACCAGTAAATTTTGTCCTTGTGTCCATTTTTGGTCCCCATGAGGAAAACAGCTTATAAATCATACAGAGTAAGGGTAGGTTTAGGGGTAGGGGATACAATTTGCAGTTTGTACAGTATAAAAATCATTACGTCTATGGAATGTCCCCATAAAACGTGAAAGCCCAATGTTGAAAGTGGATTTAGCTATTTAAATTAAATGATTATAATGTAATAAACCTATAGTTAAACATGCATTTGTTATAAGGGGATCAAAAGCACATTAAATGTTATTTTCTGGGAACTAATTAGAGAACTGACTGTTCAAATGTTATTTGCATGCTTGTTATTAGTGGGTTGTGCTGTTGGGTTTGGTTTTTGATATTTTGATATTGTCACTGCTACATCCTGTGCTTGCATGCTTGTATCAGTTTCATTTAAAGCTAGAAAACTACCACATCATTGTCATTTTATGGATCAATCAGTTTTTTTTAAAACTATGTTCACATTTGTCATGTTGATTTTGAGACCAAAGATCATAGAAGAACCTTCAGAAGACCATTGAAGAGCAACTAAAGGATGGAAGCCTCTATCTATAAGTTCAAGACATGAAGACAGCAGCAAAACGTGGTTGTGATTGGAAGTGACAGACACAGAAGTGACAGATAAGTTTGTTTAAATGAAACAAAATGCTTGATCGGCTTTTATGGCTATTTATTTATTTATAAAGCCTGTAACAGGCATATAATAAATGTGCTGTTACAATATTAGACAATATTAGTTCTTAAAATATAAGTTTGTGACTCCTACTGATTCTATCCAGAAATAATTATCATATATACATTTATTATACAGTTAAACAAAATATGTTTAATTTATAATATGCAATTATAATTGATAAAATGTAATTATCTTTACAATGTTATTTGTTAGTCGTATATTTTTCATTCGTATTAAACTTTTTATTGCTAGTCTTCAGCTCTTCGTTAGGTGGCGCACGCTCTTGTTGTCAGTTGTCGAAAAGCACGGTTATTATGGTATGTAAATATTGCTCATGAAATCTTTAATATTTCCATCAAAATGTTTTATTAGTCTATCATTACAATTAAAGAAGATATTGATAATATTGAGTAACTACTGAAGCTGTAACAGCAGTTCTAAGTTTCGTTGGCTGTTAGCCTATTAGCCTGCATGTTGCATCTGTGGTTAGCCTATAAATCGCTAAATTTACTGAAATTATTTACTATTATTTATTATTTAGTTGCAAGTTTTGTTGGCTTCTTGTTTTGGGCACTTGTTCATCCAACAAGATTATCAAACTACTTAATTGAGGCCTATAATGAGGCCTTTTGAATATTACAGTTTTGAATATTACTTTATAGCACATGCAGTATCAAACATGCTTTATGTACAACCTGTGGTATAATGGTTAAAGTTCTGGTCTGGAAACCGTTGGAAACCCACAAGGCCCGATCCATAAGCTATCGTCATAACATACGATAAATTGAATAATGAATCTTTTGTTCACTTGAAAAGTGGGTTTTCAGTGCCTTCAGGGCAGGGTCATGATAAAACATGCTGTCTAAACACACAGTGGGTATAGAAAATAATCACCCCGCTTTAAAATAATCACATGTTGTTGCTTTGCAGCCTGAAATGAAGACAGACATAGTTTTTGTTCTATCCAGCTGTATTTACTCAGAGCAATTTATAACATCCAAGTGAAAGATATGACTCCAACATGTCAGAAAAAAAAACAGAATCATTGAGTTAGAAAAAGGATCACCCCCTTGTGTCAGTGTTTTGCTGAACCACCTTTTTTCTTTAATTACAACCTTTATTCTGTTAGGATATGTCTCTAGGTCCTGCTAACTACTATTTTATTTGCATTTGTTTTCAGGGTACAATATTCTGCCTTCCCCATCAACCCACAATGGATCAAATTAAGGTATTTGTGTTTGTTTGTGAAATGGTTCGCATTTCCATATAAAGTCAGAAAAATGGCTGACTCATTACCATTTTTAATACAGCATACAGCATAATATTAGACAGTTCTGGCATTGTGTTAACCCATAATGAATAACTCACATTAATTTATTTTTTAAAATAACATTAAAGTGGATTTTGTAAAAGAAACTAAATGGCATATTTTATACCATACACTCTAAAAATGCTGGGTTGTTTCAACCCAACGTTGGGACAAATATGGACTAACCCAGCTGTTGGGTTAAATTTTTAAATTAAAGTTTTAACCCAAAAGTTGGGTTAGTCCATATTTGACCCAAAGTTGGGTTGTAACAACCCAGCATTTTTTAGAGTGTACTTTATATAATACTATCATACTCTTTATACCATATACATCAGATTAGTTGATCAAAATATTCAAGAGATGAATTACTGATTACCAATATAATCAATAATGACATTAATATATATTTTTGTAAATTCTTAAAAGTAATTCATGACAATAACAAATGCAATGGTACATTTAGACCTCCTTCCAGTGTGTGGAAAACCCTAAAGGATCGGGTGGAGTGATAATCTATGACCGGGTGACATTCGCTATATACAAGCAACACTTGGTAGGTTTACATGCTTTACTACTTCCACTCCAAAACTGAATGACTAGCGTCTTAGTATTAAAAGACTGGTTTTGTTTTCTGCAGATGGCAGTTCATGATCATAAAGCCACAACTGTACTAGTAAACAAAATCTTGCCTTAGAGGGGGAAAAACTCCATCAGACCGGTTCTGTTGTAACGGCAAGTGAAGACAAGAAAGACAAATGCCTCCCAAGACCTTAATATCTCACCCTTTATACTTTTTTAAAGATTTCACCATCATCTGTGTCTTCTGTCAATAGCCATTTTGCAATGAATTAAAGGTGTCCACATTGGTCTTTCAAGAGGTCTGTGTAGTGACTTAGAATATGTCAATATGAATATGTCCCTTCCTGAATAAAGGAGCAGGAAATCTGTAAAAATTAACCTTCAAACACAAAACTAGACCTTCAAACCACACTGCCAGTACTCTACTCTCCAATTCACACAAACATAGGGAGTACACTACAAAATACAGGACTCAAGAAGCAGAGAAAGACCCACTTGCTAGACGCAAATGCTCTTCATTAACTCACTTACCAATATCTCTTACTCAGCTCTATACAGCAGGCTAGTGCACTCGTTTTTAATATTAACCTTTGGAAAACCCATAATTAGCTGCAGGGATGACAGTAAATAGGCCTAGAACTTCCAGCGCACAAGCATAATTATTTTTATTAATAAACACTTTACATTTAAAGATTAACAGTCCTCCTTACCCTAAAAAGAAGTACATGTTAGCGTACCTTTAAAAAGATTAGCTACTTATTACAGAAATAATATACTTCAAAAGAATATACTTAGGTGTGAACTGAATGTAATGTTTTCGGACACACAATCACAATGATTGCAATTAAATGAAAATGTATTATAGTTTAAATCATTATATTAAATGCAATTACACTGAACAAAATTATAAACGCAACACTTTTATGGCCAGCATACTCACCGGACATGTCACCCATTGAGCATGTTTGGGATGCTCTGGATCGGCGTATACGACAGCGTGTTCCAGTTCCTGCCAATATCCAGCAACTTCGCACAGCCATTGAAGAGGAGTGGACCAACATTCCACAGGCCACAATCAACAACCTGATCAACTCTATGCGAAGGAGATGTGTTGCACTGCGTGAGGCAAATGGTGGTCACACCAGATACTGACTGGTTTTCGGACCCCCCCGGACCCCCCAATACAGTAAAACTGCACATTTTAGAGTGGCCTTTTATTGTGGCCAGCCTAAGGCACACCTGTGCAATAATCATGCTGTCTAATCAGCATCTTGATATGCCACACCTGTGAGGTGGATGGATTATCTAGGCAAAGGAGAAGTGCTCACTAACACAGATTTAGACAGATTTGTGAACAATATTTGAGAGAAATAGACCTTTTGTGTACATAGAAAAAGTCTTAGATCTTTGAGTTCAGCTCATGAAAAATGGGGGCAAAAACAAAAGTGTTGCGTTTATAATTTTGTTCAGTATAGTTGAACTTTAGTGCTTTTTTGACCCACTTAAGTAGAACTTAATTGCATCTTTATATGTAATGTCTAAGTACTTCTAATTTGAAATAAGTGTACTGTTGAATGTACTGACAAGCAGTTATGGTAAATGTAAATATACTTCAATGTCATTTCTATTGAAACTTGTATGTCATGTATTTACATATATCTGTAATTACGCATTTGTAATGATAAAGTTGCAATTTAGTAAATTTACGATATTATTAACTGTGAATGTAATATCAAATAACACAATACATTTAAACTATAATCAAGTTACATATGCTTTAGTATATTAGTCAACACATCAAAATAAGTATACTTCTGTCAAGCATGCTAAAATATTTTCAAACATAATGAATTAAAATGCACATTACTGTGAATCAGTGATTACAGCTGTGGAGATTTTCATTCAACCAACTGCATGGCAGTTTAATCCTGATAAAATATAACAACATTTATTTTCCCAAATATACACATTTCAATTTTTAAGAAAGCTATAATGGGAATGAAGTTTTTTGGTTGTTTGTTGCTTAGGAAGTTGTGCTGTCTTACAAAATTGTGAAAAGAGGGAGTTCGACAAAAAAACAAAAAACAAAAAAGGATTCATAATGACTTAATGAAACTAGGACATTTGAACTGATGCTGTTCAATTTCTTGGTTCTTATAACTTCCTAAAGGAAATGGTTGGCTTGTTGAAGCATGTATAAAGTTCATACCAATGAATTACTGAACATTTGGGAGGAGTCCTGTGAGCTTCCAGATCATTGAGATATATCTGAAGCCCATCAGTCTTTTCCAGGCAGTGACCCAGGAATCATCTTCACAAATCATTTCTGCTTTACTTTATTTGTAATTTTCTATCATACCATATTAATTTCTGTATTGGATTTCTTATGCGTCTTTTTGGCAATGGCATCACTTCAACATATTTCTGAGCACCGTAATGAGGGTTTGGGTCGAGAATGTGCTTTGCACATGAAGCCAAGGTCTACAAGGTTAACCAAAGTCTACGAGGACATGAAAGGTAACACAGACTTAAACTGGTTTGTCTGGACATTCTGAACGTTAATTGACAGCAGTGTAGATAAAAATGATCCATGTTACTAAGGCATTAAGAAGAAAATTTCCAGTTTGCACATGGCCACATGTACAAAGACAAACATAAACACTTTAGGCTCTCTATCGACATCTGTAGTTGAAACTTAAAATTGCCTGTTAAAGTTCATAAAGTAACATGCAGAGGATTTTATATAAACTGTGCTTTAAGCTCTGCTCTTCTGTTGGGATAAATCGGATGGTTTGATGTGCAAAGCACAGCTAGGCCCACCTTTGTACCTTATCACCCCCTACATAATATGCACATTTTATGTATCGCCTGAAAAAGTAAGCAGCAGATCTGCATGATGTAGAAGACATGACGTAAACACGCAAAGACGTCACACAAAATAGGCGCCATTCACACATGCAATGAATTGGTGCAGGGCCAAGAAAGGATTTTAAGTTTTAGGGCGATTACAAACATCTGTAGATTAGTAAAAGTTGAATAGATGTGAATTTCCAAGGACAAGAATCAGATACATCGACTTTTGAGTGTACACCATTAACTGATCGACGACAGTTTTAGTTGCCTCTCCGACATCTCCGTCACTGAAGCCATGGTATGTGAATTAAGGAAAAACATTACTGTCATCATCTAATTTGTCGGTTGTGATAAAGATAATTAGCCTAACTCTATACCTTTTTACCGTAAGTTATGTCTATAACTCATTATGACAACAAGCATATGTACAGTGAGTGTTCACCGATTCAACCAACTGCATGGCAGTTTAATCCTGATAAAATATAACAACATTTATTTTCCCAAATATACACATTTCAATTTTTAAGAAAGCTATAATGGGAATGAAGTTTTTTGGTTGTTTGTTGCTTAGGAAGTTGTGCTGTCTTACAAAATTGTGAAAAGAGGGAGTTCGACAAAAAAACAAAAAACAAAAAAGGATTCATAATGACTTAATGAAACTAGGACATTTGAACTGATGCTGTTCAATTTCTTGGTTCTTATAACTTCCTAAAGGAAATGGTTGGCTTGTTGAAGCATGTATAAAGTTCATACCAATGAATTACTGAACATTTGGGAGGAGTCCTGTGAGCTTCCAGATCATTGAGATATATCTGAAGCCCATCAGTCTTTTCCAGGCAGTGACCCAGGAATCATCTTCACAAATCATTTCTGCTTTACTTTATTTGTAATTTTCTATCATACCATATTAATTTCTGTATTGGATTTCTTATGCGTCTTTTTGGCAATGGCATCACTTCAACATATTTCTGAGCACCGTAATGAGGGTTTGGGTCGAGAATGTGCTTTGCACATGAAGCCAAGGTCTACAAGGTTAACCAAAGTCTACGAGGACATGAAAGGTAACACAGACTTAAACTGGTTTGTCTGGACATTCTGAACGTTAATTGACAGCAGTGTAGATAAAAATGATCCATGTTACTAAGGCATTAAGAAGAAAATTTCCAGTTTGCACATGGCCACATGTACAAAGACAAACATAAACACTTTAGGCTCTCTATCGACATCTGTAGTTGAAACTTAAAATTGCATGTTAAAGTTCATAAAGTAACATGCAGAGGATTTTATATAAACTGTGCTTTAAGCTCTGCTCTTCTGTTGGGATAAATCGGATGGTTTGATGTGCAAAGCACAGCTAGGCCCACCTTTGTACCTTATCACCCCCTACATAATATGCACATTTTATGTATCGCCTGAAAAAGTAAGCAGCAGATCTGCATGATGTAGAAGACATGACGTAAACACGCAAAGACGTCACACAAAATAGGCGCCATTCACACATGCAATGAATTGGTGCAGGGCCAAGAAAGGATTTTAAGTTTTAGGGCGATTACAAACATCTGTAGATTAGTAAAAGTTGAATAGATGTGAATTTCCAAGGACAAGAATCAGATACATCGACTTTTGAGTGTACACCATTAACTGATCGACGACAGTTTTAGTTGCCTCTCCGACATCTCCGTCACTGAAGCCATGGTATGTGAATTAAGGAAAAACATTACTGTCATCATCTAATTTGTCGGTTGTGATAAAGATAATTAGCCTAACTCTATACCTTTTTACCGTAAGTTATGTCTATAACTCATTATGACAACAAGCATATGTACAGTGAGTGTTCACCGAGGGTTTTCATTTAAAATCATAGCATGTATGAACTTGTAAAGGTGCCTAATGTGCTTTATAATGTTTTTATCAATCTAATTTCATATTTAAGTTAAAGACACATCTTTATATCATTGATGGATGTGTTCTAGAGTGTGACAGAAGTAGAAAACAGAGGAGGGATTCGCCCTGAAGCTGGTTTTGATAATACAAACACATCTGGAGTAAGTAAATAATACCTATTGTTAGTTATGGACATACTCTATATTATATAATTTGGTTTACTGTATTATTATTATTTGCTTTGTTATTCCTAGTTTTAAGTTTCAGACTACTGATAGCCGGTTCAAAGGTTTAATTAAAATGATTTTGTATTTGCTCAAATTTTGTGATATTCTGTAGCAGTGATTTTAAATGGTTATATTGTTTGATGTTTTAAGGTTTCCGTTCAGTATGTGGACAACCAAGAAGGGATTTCTGAAGGCACATTTGAGCAGGATAATATATTAATCGAGCCTACTGTAGAGGTGAGCTTGGCTCATGATTACTTTGAATGAATTAAGATTCATTACTAATGATTATGAATATTCAGCTTTCAGTGCAATGCATGGAGAACCAGAGAGGCCTTCATGGGCAAATTTTGTATGATGATGTGTCATACCCCATCCATCTCCATCCTCAGGCTGAGCCAGATATTGATGATGAAGGCATTGTAGTTGACATGGAAGAAGATGAAGGACAGGAATTGCACTAATGTGTATTTGATGCGACGAAAGGTTTAGCACCTCTAAGTTATGAAGTTAACATGGAATGAGATAAGAACGAGATTGATTCCGGGGACTGACTTTGATTATCCATGTTAAATAGTGTGGAAACTAAATATTTCACAGGCACTTTTTTTTAAGGTAATGTGTTCAAACTGAAATGAAGGAAAGTAAGGAAGGACAAATATTACTGCCCACTAAATTATAGCTATAAATCAAGTTTATGTAATTAGATTTTGTTTTATAAACAAAATGCTTATAAACAGTATTTGTTTGAGTGTTGAACAATGACAGAAGAGAAGACATTACTTCTGTTGCCAAAATTGTTTTCTTAATATGAATCAAACTTTTGGAACTTCTTGTAAGGGGAAGTTGTTATAATATTAGTTTTGTCTGTTGCTATGTGTTATGTGAGTATGCTGCTAAAAGATGACTGAATAAACGTTCAACACTTTAACATGTTTAAAATTCACGTTTTCTCTTCTTGGAAAACCACATAAAAATATTGATGACGTTTTGTCTACGGGGTGCACATACTTGTGTCCAGTAAAATGCTCTCTACATCCCAAACTGTTGAAAGTTTTAAACATAAAATTCTCTGTCATGTGTTATAAAAAGACACCCACATTGTTGGTTATTGTGTACAATCTGACTTTACAATCTTTTAGTCTTTCTAACTAAAAGAAGTAGCACTTTAGCAAATCATGTCTCATGGCTGTGACGTAAGCAAAGGCTATTGACTATTTAAAAAGGGAGAAGCCCTTCCATATGATTTAAGTTTCAGTAGGAAATACGTCATGCAGGAAAGAATTTCATGGGACCTTTAAATATGATTTTTGCTTTGCATTTTTTGGGAGCTTGGGGGTCCCTGATAATATATCCATCATGCCCCCCCAACATGCAATACAAGCATTAGAAAAAGATTTATTTCGACAAGTATCAATCACAACTGGTTCCAACTAATCACAAACATCAAAAAATAAACTAATAAATCAAATCAACTAATAAACAAAAACTACTACTAATTACAAATAACACCTAATGTATAAATGTTTCTCACATTTCATATAAACATATAAATCGACATCCGAATGACTTTGTGTGTGTATGAGACCCCACGAGGATAGTGATTCCAGTAAATTTTGTCCTTGTGGGGCCATATTTGGATGTTTTTTTAATGTTGAAAATGGATTTAGCTATTTAAAGGGGTCATATGATGCTGCTAAAAAGAACATTATTTTGTGTATTTGGTGTAATGAAATGTGTTTATGCGGTTTAAAGTTCAAAAAACATTATTTTCCACATACTGTACATTATTGTAGATATGTGGGGGCGTGTTAGAACGAACCGTTTTAGGTAGGCGTGGTTAACTCTTAACTTTTATAAAGAATATCTCTTTGGATTTGAGACTTTAGTCTTTGCAACTTTACAGATCTTCTTTATGCACCAAGAGCTTGTAACACTCCACAGAGAAAGGAAAAATTGAAATCGCATCATATGACCCCTTTAAATGAAATAATTATAATGTAATAAACCTATAGTTAACCATGCATTTGTTATAAGGATCAAACGCACATTAAATGTTATTTTCTGGGAACTAATTAGAGAACTGACTGTTCAAATGTTATTTGCATGCTTGTTATTAGTGGGTTGTGCTGTTGGGTTTGGCTTTTGATATTTTGATATTATCACTGCTACATCCTGTGCTTGCATGCTTGTATCAGTTTCGTTTAGAGCTAGAAAACCACCACATCATTGTCATTTTATGGATCAATCAGTTTTTTTTTAAACTATGTTCACATTTGTCATGTTGACTTTGAGACCAAAGATCATGAAGGAACCTTCAGAAGACCATTGAAGAGGAACTAAAAAATAGTTAGATATAGCCTCTATCTATAAAAAAAAGGGGGGCAGTCGTGGCTTAATGGATGGAGTTGGACTTGTAACCCGAAGGTCTCAGGTCCGAAGGTTCAAGTCTCAGGTCCGGCCGAGATTGTAGGTGGGGGTAGTGAATAAGCGCTCTCTCCACCTTCAATACCACGACTGAGGTGAGACCCTTGAGCAAGGCACCGAACCCCCAACTGCTCCCTGGGTGCCGCAGCATTGGCTGCCCACTGCTCCGGGTGTGTGTTCACGGTGTGTGTGCGTGTTTGTTCACTGTGTGTGTGCACTTGGATGAATTAAATGCAGAGCACAAATTCCAAGTATGGGACACCATACTTGGCCACACGTCACATCCTTTCCTTCCTCCTTTCCTTCCTTTCCTTCCCATAAGTTCAAGACATGAAGACAGCAGCAAAACGTGGTTGTGATTGGAAGTGACAGATAAGTTTGTTTACAATTGTAATTGTCATTACAATTAAAGAAGATATTATTAATATTGAGTAACTACTGGAGCTTTCACTGTATGTAACAGCAATGTTACTAATACTAGCCTATAGCTAAAATTGCTGCATGCTGCATCTGTGGTTAGTCTATAGCAGGGGTGGCAAACTCCGGTCCTGGAGAGCCGCAGTCCTGCAAAGTTTAGCTCCAACCCTAATAAAAACTCACCTACCTGAAGCTTCCTAGTAACCCTTCAGGCCTTGATTAGCTTGTTCAGGTGCGTTTGATTAGTGTTGCAGCAAAACTCTGCAGGGCTGCGGCTCTCCAGGACCGACGTTCGCCACCCCTGGTCTATAGAGTCTATAAATCGCTAAAATCTTAAATTTACTGAGATTGTTATTTATTATAATTTATTATTTAGTTGCAATTTTTGTTGGCTTCTTGTTTTTGTTTTTTTTAAACAGTTTTTGTTTTGTCCAGCTGTATTTACTCAGAGCAACTTATAACATCCAAGTGAAAGATATAACACCAACATGTCAGAAATTAAAAAAAAAAGAAAAGAATCACTGAGTTGGAAAAAGGATCAACCCCTCCTAAAAATTACTTGTAAACTTAATCAGGTGTAGCTAATCACCTTCTCAATGGCACACAAAGCCATTTGACTATACTCACTATATATGACTTCTTTTGAGCAGTTCAAGTCTTCATTACAGGGGTCAAACTCCCTAATAATTCACACTCTGGATTGAGGTCCTGCTAACTACTGTTTTATTTGCATTTGTTTTCAGGGTACAATATTCTGCCTTCCCCATCAACCAACAGTGGATCAAATGAAATGAAGGTATTTGTGTTTGTTTGTGAAATGGTTCGCATTTATGAAGTCGACTCATTACCATTTTTGATACAGCATACAGCATATTAGACAGGTCTGGCATTGTGTTAAACCATAATGAATAACTCACAAGTAATTAATTTTTTTAAATAACATTAAAGTGGATTTTGTAAAAGAAACTAAATTGCATATATTTATATCATACTTTCAGACTCTGTTCAGTGAATGTCTGTATGTGTCTACCACTCCTGCTACGTGTGTTTTCCTGGTTCCCTAGATGGCATTAAACTCTCATTGTGGATGTACTCCTCGTTCCTCGCTCCGCGCTCCCTCACAGTACTTGACATAATACCGGACCAAAACTGAAAGTGAGCAGAGCCCAGGGCCGGACTGTTAATAAGGTTGACGGAAGGTTAATAAAGACAAAACTATCTAGCGTATTTACAGATTAAACTTACCTGCACTTGAAGCCCTGAACAGGTCAGTGATGTTGCTACATTTCACTGCTTCTTCTGGCCGCTTCCTCTCCTTCATTGATCGAGTCCCACGCATCGGTTCTGTTCGGAACCGTTTGACGGAAGCGCGGAACACACGTGAGCTGATTGTATGACGCAGCTCTGACAGACAAGACTAACCAATTTATGATTTATTATCGATTTATTATCGAATGAAAAAATCGGAAATGATCACTTTGGTATATTGAGATGGCATAAATACAAAATATTAACAATAATAATAACTAAAAAATAAAAAACCGGCGGACCAAATCAGCAGCCTGGCCACCGGGAATTCTTGCCCCTTCTCCCCGTTTTGTTTTCGTGTTTTGAAAAGTCTTTTGTTTTCCCGTTTTTGCTCCCCCCGCGATCATGGAAATCACCGCTCAATTTATTTCCCTAGCCCGTAGAGATCTCCGCTTCGTCGAGTATGCCAGGGAGTTCTGTGGGCTCGCCGCGGCGACAGCTTTAGATGACGCCACCATCAACTCTTTGTTCTGGCACAGGGCCAACTACCATCGCCCCGTGGACCTCCCAGACACCAAAGGACTATGCTGGAGGGAAGGCATCTACCGGTGTCTGGGGAGTGTCCAGGCCCGAGCCAGAACCAGCCCGCCGTCAAGCCCACCGGCCGCTGCTCACTCAAGTTCGCCGGCCGCTCCAAAGTCTAGTTCGTGGGCTGCCACTCGCTCAAGCCTGCCGGAATCTCTGCTGTCAAGCCCGCCGGCCGCTCCTCAGTCAAGCCCGCCGGCTGCAGCATTCACAAGCCCGTCGGCCGTTCCTCAGTCAAGGCCGTCGGCCGCAGCATTCACAAGCCCGCTGGCCGTGGCTCACTCAAGACCACCGACCACGCCTTTTACCCCGAACCTAAAGGGGAATCTAAGGAGGAGAAGGCTGTCGGCTCCAGCCCCAGAGCTTCCTCCAGTGTCGGCTCCAGCCCCCGAATTGAGCCCAAAGAGGGCTCCTGTTACCGAATTTAGCCCACGGATGGCTCCTGTTCCCGAGTTTAGCCCACGGAGGGCTCCTGTCCCCGAGTTTAGTCCAGTGAGGGCTCCTGTCCCCGACTGTAGCCCACGGAGGGCTCCTGTTCCCAAGTTTAGCCCACTCCAGTGAGGGCTCCTGTCCCCGACTGTAGCCCAGTGAGGGCTCCTGTTCCCAAGTTTAGCCCACGGAGGGCTCCTGTTCCCAAGTTTAGCCCACGGAGGGCTCCTGTCCCCGAGTCCCCCCTCCTGATATTCTCCCCAAGGATTTTTTTTTGGGGGCGGGTGGTAGTATGGGTCTGGCCATAGTGGCCAGGCCGAGTGGCGAGGCCAAGGCCACGGAGACCGTCCGGCCATGGCGTCCTGAGTTCCCAGGTGTAGTAGCCGGGCCCAGTGGCGAGGCCAAGGCCAAGGAGGCCGTCCATCCGTGGCCTTCTGAGTCCCCTGCTCCACCGTGGCCTCCTGAACTGTCTGATCTGCCATGGCCTTCTGAGCTGCCTGCTCCGCCAGGGCTCCCCAAGCTCCCTGTTCTGCCATGGTTCCCCGAGCTGTCTGCTTTGCCATGGCCTCCTAGTCTGCCTGATCCGCCATGGCTCCCCGAGCTCCCTGCTCCGCCATGGCCCCTGAGCTCCCTGTGCCGCCATGGCACCCTGGACTGCCTGATCTGCCCTGGAGGTATTCCCCGTGTCCCAGTCCTGCACCAGCCTCCAGGGCGCTCACCCTTATTCAGGGTACAGTCACACCTTTGTGCCTCTGTTCCCTCCCCTTTTGGTCATTCATGTTAAATTGGATTGGTTGATTTGAAACTAAACCCACCCCTAAGCCAGACAGCTATTGGGCCACTGAGCACACATACTTTCCTCAAAAGTCATTTCATTGGTAAACTTGGGATTTAGCCCACCCCAAACCCTTACAGAAAAGTGACTTTATTGGTTAAATTTAGAATATATCCCTCCCAAAAACCTTACTGGTGAATGATATGATTGGTTGCAGACCACGGGGCAGATAGAAAAAATATAGTTTAACCAACGATTGATTGTTTGTCTTTATTATGTGAAAATAGTAAATAGTATCCAAAACATAAAAACAGTCAGAAAACAATTTCAACAGAAAACAACATTTAAAAATACAACATCTACTTTGAATGAAAGATTTCAAACAAATGCAGTAAATAATACATGAAATGAAGTGTCCCAGCAGACTCCATTCCTCACTGAAGATCCTGTGTGCATCCACATCAACAACATCTTCCTCATCTTACATTGAGCTCCACCATTTCTGTCTTCCACAATGATCTTTCTGTGTTTGTTTCTGTTGACCAACAACTGCAAAACAACAGTAATGTTGACAATAATCACTACAGGCTAATAGCCTATTTAAGAAGTTACATCATGTCAATTTCTGAACTTACTGTTGTCTCTCTTTGGCTTTTTTGCCACAAACGTGATTGTTTCAGCTGGGCCTTTCTGGAGTGAAACTATTTAAACTTCTCTCTCATAGCCTCATCGTAAGTCTTGCTTGATACCTAAAAGACATAAAATATGTTTAGTAAAGGAAAATATTTAATTGGATATGTGAAACAATACAAAAATGGATAATAAAACATTGCAACAACCTTCTGAGCTTTTGTTACCATTTATAATCTCTGCAGATGAGTTGACCCAGTCTTGTGTGTAGGATACTGTAGAAGAGAGGAAACATTATCTGAGAAAAATTACAGTATAAATATAGTTTTGACATTAAATATATTAGTTTTACACAATATAAATAATTAGTCTTACCTGGTTTGTGCATGATGTTGAAGTGGATTCTTCCCAGAACTGTGCACGCTTACAAATGTTTCAGTCTGTAGCTGTTGGTGTCTTCAAGAATATATATATATATATATATATATATATATATATATATATAATCTTTGCTAGTTTTGACTAAACATAGCTATTGAACTGTTCCACTGTTGCCCAGGGAAAGATATACATCATACCTCATAATACACACTGACTTTTTGGGGGGCATTAATCACTATTGGTAGAGATACTGCTAGAGAAACCACTTCTCCTGATACACCAGCAAAGGACCAGGTCATAATTTCTGTGAAATAATATGGAAAGAATGTACATTTTTTTTGGGGGGGGGGCATTAATCACTATTGGTAGAGATACTGCTAGAGAAACCACTTCTCCTGATACGCCAGTAAAGGACAAGGTCTTAATTTATGTGAAATAATATAGAAAGAAGGGAGGAAATGCCTTCAAATTATAAAACATACATAGATATGTTCTCTAATGGCTCTGTCAAAAATAATAAGGCTAGCTATATTTGAGTTCAATAATATATTTGAGTCCAACATTTGCCTCGCATTTCAGGATGAAAAGACAAACATTTCAGGTGAAGGATAATCCACTTCTTACCTCCGAGACTGTGTTATGATCTATATGACCTTATTATTATTATTGTAAGCCCGTTGCACACTGTTTCCAGGAAACATGTCGTTCAACCCGGAAACCGTAGCAAAACGGTGCACATCGGTTTGAGCTTGAACTTGCCCCAGTGTTTTGTTTAGTGCGCACGCTCGCTGACTGAAATCTGCTCTCTCATCAGAAACATCAAAAGTGCATATGTGCGTACGAATGTAATTAAGATATTTATTTCACATTGTAAACAGCTTCAGTGATTTTAATGGGAGTTTTTGAGAGTGCTTGAAATCTGGCTAGACTGAAGTCAGTGATAATGTTCTTTGATAATGTAAATGTCCTTTGCTCTCTTTCTGTACAATGAAAGTGATATAATTAGTAACTTACAATGTTTTTATTAAATTCACATTAAATACAAAGTAGGTCGTATTAAAAAATATTTTATGGCATGACACCCATTTCTGGTACTTATATATAAAGACAGGTTTTTATGCATTGTTACTAGATTACACTATTAGCCTACTTTGCCCATCTCCCATTATAGATTAACTAACATGATCTATAAAGATGCTAAATGCATTTACTTACACATATTTGAGAATCAAGATAGTTCATGGTATAGTTAACACGTTTGGGATTTCGAATAAAAAGGAAAAAATAAATAAAACATAAGCCTATATCAGTTATACAGTGCTATTGTGGCTGCTGTGTGTCACATGACAAGCATGACGAGCCCCCTCAAAAATAATGAGTGCATGACGCCCCTGGCTGACACTACAAAAAAAATTAAAATAAAATAAAATAAAATAAATAAATAATAATTGTCAAGATAAACGAAACATGATGAAACATTCATTTGAGTTTAAATTGTTATAGCTTACTTCTAGAGATTGCAGTGATACATGACATGGTGAAAAATTACTGAATGTACTGAGAGTAGGTTAAGATGGCAACTCAACATCACGTGGTGTCAGGTGTCGTGACGAACTACAGCCAATGAGAGCGCAAGCCATGGGTTGAGGTCAGCGGAAGAAAAACAGCAGCAGCAACATGGCTTTAAGAAAAGTTTGGACACAAGAAATGGAGCAAATTTTTTAATTGCGCAAACAGCTTGCAGCACTAATTTCTTCCCGATGTTCATTTTCAAATAAATTCCTGTTTCACTTGTTGTTTCGCGTCATTCCCATTCAACTTCTCGCGTGTGCGTTGTATATCCAAGCCATCGGCAGCTATAGGAAACAAAAGTAAAAAAAACTATGTTCCGTTGGATTGGAGTGGATTTCTGTAGAAACGCCAAACAAAGGAAGGTGAACGAGGATTAAAGGGATCCTGCTCGCTTTCTTCAGTTTGCAGTACAGGACGGACAACAAGGAAGGCCGGTGGGTGCTGTTTACTTTTTTAAAGGCTTCAAATTATGGAATTTGAAGTTTTGAATCAAACAGAGCATGCTGTGCTGCTGATTTGTGCTGGTTGTGTTGTTGCTCATGGATGGAAAGGAGAAATCAGACTCTGAAATGGCTACTGATGTTGATGGTGGAAAGGTTGTTACGGAAAAGTTTGCAAATGATGATGCTGTTGATGAAAATGAGAAAAAAAGTAAGAAAAATGACTGCAAAGGGGGTTGCTCTGCTCTTTGAAAATGTGCAAAAGACTAGAAAACATAAGTTAAATCAAGTAAACAAAATTTAAAAAAAGATTAATCTAATTCAGCTAAGGTGATCTAATTTCTCTCAAAATTACAAGTGAAACTATACCAGATGTGGAAAGGCAAATGAAGAGGTTTGATAAGTATTTCAAAGAGGCTGAAGAACGGCATAATTCAATTGTTGAAATGTCGATACCTCAGGATGAGTCTGACAAGCAAAACAAATGGTTCAATGCCAAAATGGATGAAAATCAGAGAATGGTTGTCTGATAATGGAAAATCATTGAATGTGGATAAAACCTGTGATGCTTCATCTACAACAAGCAGTGAAATAGGACCTGATGATAGTATTTCTAATGTGGCCACAAAACAATCCCATCACAGCAAAGCATCAAAAGGTTCAACCACTACTTCAAGTTCAACTTCTCCTGCACGGATACCTTTATCTACTGCTCTTTCTATGGCAGAAAAGGCTGCATTATTACAACATGCTGCTGCTATGGAGTGGAGACATGCGTTGGAAGTGGAGGAAGAAAGACTTTGCATTCAAAGTGAAAGACTCAAAAGACAAAAGGAATAACTCATAATGAATGCAAAAATAGCAGCCAACGATGCAAAGTTGTCAGTTTTAAGAACTAGTGATGTTGGAAGCAGTAAAAAGGTACCATCCAATGATTCAAAATGTAAAAAATCACGCTCATTGAATCACAATTCACAAGTAGAGCTGCCTGAGAATTCTACTAAAGTTGCAATGCACTGTTCAACCACACAACAACCTGCAGGCATACAGGATGGTACAGCTGCTGTTCAAAATAATCCAGTCTCTCATTCTCAATCACAAATTCATTCTCAGTCTCTCAATCACAAATTCATTCTTCACAATCTAATTTTTATCCTAAAACTGATACTGGACAAGATATTTTGTACAACATTATGCAGCAACAGGCAAATATAACAGCTCAACTTGTTCATCGGGGGGATTTGGCACTTTCTTTACCTCCTTGAGTAATTCCAATTTTCGATGGAGATCCATTACAGCTTGCTGCTTTTATTCGAGGTTTTGAGCATGGAATTGAAAGAAAGACCACAAATGCACAGGATTGCTTGTATTATCTAGAACAGTACACTAGAGGACAACCGAGAGAATTGGTCAGAAGCTGCCAGCACATGCCGGCAGAACAAGGATTCAGAAAGGCCAAGAATTTGATAAAGGAACACTTTGGTCACAAGTTGAAAATCACTGCAGCCTACATGGAAAAAAGGCTTTGAATTGGCCTACAATAAAACCTGATGACATCAGTGGTTTGCAAGCATATGCTTTGTTTCTGAGAGGGTATTGCAATGTGATGGTAAACTTGCAGTATATGGATGAGATTAATGTTTCATTGAACCTTAAGAACATCATAATGAAACTGCCTTAAATGGAGAGTCACAGCTTGTGAGTTACAAGAACGGAATGGCTGTAGGGTCAAGCTTACAGACATGGTGGATTTCATCGAACATCAGGTTAAGATTCTCACGGATCCTCTCTTTGGAGATATTAAAGATACACAACCACACATATCCCACAAAGTCAAATATGTACCTTACAGTAGTAGAGGGCGAAGTTCAGCTACAGTGGCTATCGTCAACACTGTTAAAGGTTTTCAGCCTAAAGTCCATCACATGACAGTTTTTCATCTTGCTGTTATTATCTAATCTTAGCAAAGATTGTACAAGTCGCCAGACTTGTTGTGTGTGTAGTCAGAAGCATCCTACTATACTACATATCTCAGCTAAGAGTAAAACCTTTGAGGAGAAACAAGTGAGTAATACTCTTGTTACTTTGCAGGCCTATGCTCATACTGGGGCCAGAGAACAAGATTGTTCATTGTCCATTGTGCCAGTTCAGGTCAAGTCTAAGCTTGGAGACTTTACAGAAACAACATAATCTTTCTTGGATCCAGGGAGTACATCCACTTTTTCTACCGAAGGGCTTATATGGAAGCTGAGGATGACTTTGATAAAAAGGTGCATATTGCTTCAAACAAAGGGACACGAAATTTGGTAAACACATCTGTGCTCACTTTGCATGGAGATATCAGGATTGTCTGAGGATAAATTAATGGATTTGCCAGAAGTCTTTACTCAGAAGACAATACCTGTAAGTAAAAATAATGTGGTTTATTAAGAAGATCTAAGGAAATGGACATATTTGGATGATGTCAAGATTCCCAAACTGGATACTGAAGTTGAATTGTTAATTGGTACAAATGCTCCAAAGCTCTTGAAACCATGGGAGATCATCAATAGTGAAGGTCAAGGACCCTATGCCGTCAAGACCCTATTGGGGTGGGTCATAAACTGTTTTGTAAAGGAAGCAGATGATGGATGGAAGACTGGCTTTCAATCAGTCACTGCTAATAGGATCTCTGTTACCAAGCTAGAAGAGTTACTGGTTGCTCAGTACAATCATGATTTCAATGAGAAATCTTCAGAAGATGATTTCAAAATATATAGAGAGGATCAAAGGTTTATGGAGATAATGGATCAGTCAATTAGCACTGAAAATGGACATTGTTGTATTGACTTACCCTTCAGGAAGGATGATGTCATCATGCCTAATAATAGGTGCCTTGTTGAACGTTTAATGAACCTGAAAAGGAAGTTCAATAGGAACCAGGAGTTTTAAAAGGAGTACACAGCTTTTCTCACTGATGTTATCGATAAGGGGTATGCTGAAGCAGTACCTCTAGATCAGTTACGTCGGAATGATGGTAAGGTGTGGTATATCCTACATCACGAGGTATACTAGGGGTGCTCCGATCAGGATTTTTGAGGCCGATCGCCGATCGCTGATCACAGAAAGCAGTATCTGCCGATACCGATCACCGATACCGATCTTCTTAAAGCCTTCTTTTTATCATTTATAACTACTCCAACCAGGATTTTTAGACATTTATTCAAGGCCTTAATTTCACTTTTGAAAATGGGGGGAATTCCCCTCTTAGTTGACTCTTGTGAGAGGGGAAGCAGCACGGACTGTGCTTTCACACAGGAGTCCACTACTGATCCGTGGCTGTTTACCACAAACACAACATTTATCCATTATTTTGATTTCAAATCCAAACATTGTCACTGAAAATGCTTTTTCAGCATTGCAATTCTTTTTTTACACAGTACAGTAATACAATCTTTCACAGACATGTTTAAACACAATAAATATAAGCAACACATTATTCAGTGTTTTTAATCTTTTTTTATAGATTTATATATCAAGTTGTTCAAGCAAGTGGCAAAACATTTAAACTACTTTTCTCACGTTATCACACTTACCATTGACAGAAATAGTCAGCTCTACTGCCTTTCCTTTTGCATTTAAATCTTTATTACAAGCAATCCTGCGGTTCATAAAGAACTTTGTTTTCCTACCTCCACAAGTGCC
The DNA here is from genome assembly GCF_001515605.1 of Sinocyclocheilus anshuiensis. Taxonomy (NCBI): domain Eukaryota; kingdom Metazoa; phylum Chordata; class Actinopteri; order Cypriniformes; family Cyprinidae; genus Sinocyclocheilus; species Sinocyclocheilus anshuiensis. Next base: position 116,630 of record NW_015548175.1, on the reverse strand, counting down.
ATCTATTATTGCCTTGTTTAT
>NW_015548175.1:106019-116488 GCF_001515605.1 Sinocyclocheilus anshuiensis | reverse complement strand
AGCCATATGTGTTGACTGTGAAACACAGTAGACTTTAACAATATGCATTTATGGTGTAATTACTAAATTTTCGTGTCAATCCATGTTCATATTTACCGCAAACAATGTGCTGTTACTTTAATTCAGTTATGTGTGTGCGCTGCGAGTGCGCATGAGCACACGGTCTCCAGGAGAGCGCGCGAGCGCTTAATGGTTAAACACTGGCAAGAATTAAAAAGTAATGCAATTTATAAACTTTAGTGACGATGCAACACTGCCTCGATTGTGCAAGTGACAATTTCTGTGTCAACTGTGCAGTGCAGCTCGCTTATAGACAGACGTGATGTGTGGTGATTTGAAGCCATTTGCGTATTTTTGGGAGAGAAAGAGAAAGCATGCACGGTGATTCACTCACGCTGTTTGTGAAATTACGTGTCACACAAGGTTTTCAAATTACTTTATAAGTTATTTAATGAAGAAATATGAAGGTGAGTACCTCACCTTCAGCATTATAATTATTTCACCCGTGCCGGACAGAGACTGACACGGTGCCGCTGCATGTCATGCCAAACCTTCTCACGGCAGGCACGTCATCAGTTTGAGATCGTTTTTTTGAGATCTGCCTTTTTAGAGACCGCCGATCAAACATCCCAACGTGATTATCAGCCGATAGCACTGGCCGATCATCGAAGCACCCCTAGGGTATACCATCCTAAAAAGAAGTCTATTAGATTTGTGTTTGACTGTAGCGCAGTTTTCAAAGGAGTGTCCTTGAATTCATAATTACTACAAGGCCCAAATCTCACCAACACATTATTGGGTGTTTTGACCAGGTTCAGGCAAGAGCATGTGACTTTGATGGCAGACATTCAGGCCATGTTCCATCAAGTGAACGTGTCACAGAAGAATGTGGATTTTCTTCGTTTTCTGTGGTGGCCCAACGGTGATACTGCGCAAAGCTTCACAGAATACAGAATGAAAGTCCATCTGTTTGGAGCTATTTCATCACCAAGCTGTAGCAATTTTGCTTTGAGAAAACTTGCTGAAGATTACAAAGATTGCTTTTCAAACAAAGTCTTGAATACAATCCTGCATAACTTCTATGTAGATGACTGTTTAACATCTGTTCCCACTGAAGAGGAGGCACTTCACATGGTTAAAAACTTAACTGCCATCTGTTCTAAAGGAGGATTCCAGCTATCCAAATGGATGAGTAATAGCCGTAAGGTATTAGCAAGTATTCCAGAAGAACGTCTGTCAAAATCAACCAAAGATCTCAACCTGGAAAAAGACAATACCTGTAGAAAGAGTGCTTGGGTTGCACTGGTGTGTGGAATCTGATGCATTCATGCTCAAGACTGCCATAATCGAAAGACCACACACAAGACGAAGCATTTTGTCAGTTGTCAGTTCTTTTTAACGATCCTTTTGGATTTCTTTCACTGCCTTTTTAATTCTGCCTTCTAAGTTGTTGTTACAGGAATTGTGTAAAATAAACATCGGATAGGATAATGAAATGCCACAATCCCTTTCATGTCAGTGGTCAGAGTGGCTGCAAGATCTCAACAAGGTAGCTGTGGTGAAGGTGGGCAGATGTATCAGGCCAAAGGATTTTGGAAAGATCGAGATGGCTCAATTGCATCACTTTTCAGATGCAAGTGAATGTGGTTATGGAACCGTCACTTATTTGCATCTGGAAGATAAACACAAAAAGGTGAGACTTTCCTTTATGCTTGGAAAATCTAGAGTTGCTCCTTTAAATCAGATAACCATACCCAGACTTGAACTTGCAGCTGCTGTTTTAGCAGTCAGAATTGACAAGATGCTCAAGAAGGAACTTCAACTGGATTTGGCCAAGTCAGTGTTTTGGACAGCCAAACTGTATTGAAATACATTGCCAATGTAATTGACATATAATTGACATATAACATGTGCGTGCCATTTGTTGTATAGGCTATAATTAAAACGAAACTTGTTTTGCTCTTGTGTCTGATCTAGCTGTCTTTCTGTCACACGGCAAATTGCATGCGCACATTAGATGACCAAAGATTTCATACAGCAATTAGGAAAACTTCTTACAGTTTACAAGGAAAATTGCACAGTGGAAGAATTATGATCTTGTCGTTACAACCATCAAAAAACTCTGCGGAATTTATGTGACCCTTGCACCTGTTGTTCATAAAGTTTCATAACTGGTAGCTAAAGTCTAAATGTTTTTTTCTTTTGCCTTGTGTGCTGAACTAGCCGTGAGCCTTGATGAATCTGTTTCTTTAAATGTAGGCCTATTTGTTTGACTGTTGCATGCAATCGTGAAATACAGCATATTTAAAAAGTTTGGCTATTCGTTATGAAAAACTGATTTCGGGTTCAGGCTCTAAATTCAACAGTGCCACTCGGGTCGGCTCGGGTCGGGTCAGACGATCTCGGGTACGGGCCGGGTTCGGGCTTCAGTTTAAAGCCTGTGCAGACCTCTACCCTGGATCAGGATGTTGCTCCAAACTGGATGAAACAGCCAGGAGGAAACTGGTCAGAGAGGCTACCAAGAAACATACAGCAACTCTGAAGCAATTGCAGGAATTTATGACATTGGTCATTGTGTGCGTGTGACAACAATATCACAAATTCTCCACAAATGTGGCTTGTATGGGAGGGTTGCAAAGAAAAAGGCACTCCTCAAGAAAGGCCACATGCAGTCACGACTGAGCTTTGCCAAAACACCTTGAAGGCAGATGAGACTAAAATTGGGCCTTAACACCAAATGATGTCTGGCAGAAATCCAATACAGCTCACCATCCAATAACACCATTCCTACAGTAAAGCATGGAGGTGGTAAGATCCTGTTATGGGGGTGTTTCTCTGCAGCAGGGACTGGAGCACTTGTCAGGATAGAAGGAAAAATGGATAGGGCAAAATACCGTCAAATTCTTGAGGAAAATCTGCTGCTCTCTGCCAGAAAGTTGTCAAAGGGAAGAAGGTTTACCTTCCAACATGACAATGACCCAAAGCACAAGCAAAACTGACCACACAGTGGTTGAAGGAGAAAAAGGTGAATGTTCTTGCATGGACTAGTCAGAGCCCAGACTTAAACCCATTGAAAATCTGTGGAATGACTTGCAGACTGCAGTCCACAAACGCTCACCATCAAATTTAACTGAACTTGCGCAGTTCTGCAAAGAAGAGTGGGCAAACAAAGACTAGATATTAAAGTCTAGATGTGCAAAGTTAGTAGAGACAAATCCTAGCAGACTAAAGGCTGTAATTAAAGCAAAGGTGGTTCAACAAAATACTGACACAATCCTTTTTACAACTCAGTGATTCTGGTTTTTTATTTTCTTCTGACATGTTGGTGTTATATCTTTCTCTTGTATGTTATAAGTTGCACTGAGTAAGCTGGATAAATCAAAAACTGTGTTCGTCTTCATTTCAGCCTGCAAAGCAACAAAATGTGATTATTTTAAAGGGGGTGATTTAAACATGTCTCAAGAGACATTCCGGTGCAAAACAGCAGCACCAACAAGCATTATCTGGCTGTGCAATATTTAAAAACAAAATCTGAGTGCAAAATGCGTTACATGAAATGCATCAGTACCAATATGAATTGCAGAAAACAACACTTGCATAAAGTGGTAACAGATGGGATGTGTGTGATGATGAGACACTACTGTCTGATAGCAATAGCTTGGACAGAAATTAACCAATCAAAGTTCATTTGAGCATTTGAATGGTTTGGCTATAATGACCTCCTGCAACAATAATGACTCTTTTAGCATTTTTGTTTTAATAGTTAATAAAAAATAAAAAAAAGAATGTTTTCACTCCTAATATTCCAAACACGTATGGCTTTTTCCTTACTTGGAACACAAAAGACTGTGCTGTTTTTCCATGCTGAAACTTCAAAAAGCATAATAAAAGTACCATAAAAAAAGAAAAAGAAAAGAAAAATAGGCTTTACAGTGACTATGAGACCTAGATTAGTTTAATGTAAGTTGTTCAGTTTATTCACCCTGATCCTGGAGGAACTGAGAATTGATGAATGCTCAGTTTCTGTCAAACATGGGATTGGCAAGACCATATTTTTGGAATTTTCCAATACCCTTGTTATTTGTCTGTGTTTAATCATGTGTTTATGACTGTCATGTATGTGGTTTTCTCTGCTCCAATCATGCTTTTGAAAACCAGGACTTCTTCTTTAATGAATCATCACCTCAAGCTCTGAGAGCCCTGCTTGCTTTCCTGCACATAGCAAATGTATCTGTGGTTAACCAGTGCTCTACATAACAGAAGCAATGCAGTAACTTTGCAATGATGTTCCAACCTACTTTATAATCATATCAAGTCATTATCGTTCAGAGGTTTCTAGAACGAGGGAGAACTGTAGACTTGAGAATGAGAACTAAAGACTTAATTTCTCTCAGGTTCCATATTTTCTATTTCAAAAATTTCCATTATGGATTTTTATTTTTTATTTTTTTTACTGTAATCTGATTTTCAGTACTGGACCATGTGGACTGGATTGAAAATAACTAAATGGACTACTATTTTGAACCAGAGAAGACAACTGGAACTTACAACCTATGGATTTTGGAGTTAAGTTCAAATAGACAATGCATTTTCGCTCCAGCTATTTCAGAGTAAAATAAACTAACATACAAATGATTGAAAATTAAATATCAGATTTGATTAATCAGAGTTAGGCCTATAGAAGAATATAGAAAAATCATTAGTGCATTAAATTGTGAATTAAATAGGTGATTTTACAGCAATTTACTGCCATTGGGAAAAAACCCTTGAGCTTCTTTAGAAAACAACATCAGACGTAAGATTAAAAATAACAGAAATGTTAGAAATTCTCGAGACGAGCCTTAGTTCATTTACTTGTTTTGCATAAATTTAAAAATGGATGAACAGTGCCGTCCCTACAGGGAAAATGCTAATTTTTTTCAAACTAAGCCTTGTGGATATCTATATCCTTGTGATTTATTTTTTAAATATTCCATCCATTTATTTATTTAGTTTTTTAAATCTGAGCAATGACTGGACAATAATTGTACAGTAATCGTAGAGATGTTTTACTTGTTATACTCTTATGTGGTATGATATCTTATCATTTATATGCCATTTTATCATACGTGTGCTGTGAAATAAACATGTTCTTTGTGTAATACGGTCAGACACTGAAAGTACAATAAGCCCAACTTATTGTGACTTTTGTTTTCCATTATGTTTGTTTTTAAAATTTTCTTACGTGCCTTTTATGATTAATATAATTTTATTTCTGTAAAGCAGTTTGAATTACCATTTTGTATGCAACGCTGCTGTATATGTTAAGTTGGCATGGCTAGTTTTGCAGCTTTTGCTTTTAGAATATTCGTACAGTATCTGATGAAAAATATTAAATCATAAAATTATTTTGGCAAATGTATGGAGGTCTTAACTCATTGGTCACAATTAGGTCACGTGGCATTTATTTCATTCAACCCGGAAAGGTTAATATTTGTTTCTGGTTTGTCAGTCGTAGCGATCACCAAAAAACAAAAAAAAAACAAAGAAAGAAACACCAAGCCATTTTCCAAAAACAGTTAATCATAATATTTAATTAATTAATCGTTCTTAAACAAAATCTTTTATTAAACAGGTTGGCACAGATTGTCAACACAATGGTAAGGAAAAACTAGCATTGCGTGCTAACCTTGAAGTGTTTTAAAAGAAAATTCATTGCATATTTTATATACTCTAAATTCTAAAGTTCTGTTAAGATAGTAATAAAATAATGTTTCTCATTAAATAAGGGTCAAACTTGCTGCAAATTTGCTCAAGAACACACTGTGGAGAAACATACTCTCTTGATGCAAGAGGCTGTGGCTGATGAGCTCTCATCAAGTCAAACTCAGGTATCATTATACAGACATAATTATTTTAGGAATATGAATAATGCACAACCTCTACAAATGCCTGTATGAATATTTCAGATCTCTGTCCAATGCAAGGAGAACTCTGAGGGTCAAGACGGAATAGTGCTGTTTGACACGGAGGTCTTTCCCATTGTCAACATCCTTTGTCCTACCAGTATAGACGATCTTCCTGAAGGTCAAAGTAAACAGCAGTAGATCTCTCTAATCGGTATTCAGGGATATTTAGAATTTGAAATCTTCACAAAATCATCTTCACAAAATTCTTTCTTTGTTTTCTGCATTTTGGTAATTTGGTCATGAAAATGTGAGATGTTGAATCATTAAAATTTAAAAGAGCAGTTGGTTATTTTTTGTAAATCTGCTGTTTTATTCTGTTCTCAAGACTAGAACTTATAAGACCACACACACACAAACAAACAGCAGTATAGGGTTCCAGCGAGCACCATCAAACCTGGACTGAAGCATGCAGCACATCTGATCTTCAATTATTGGCTGCCTGTATCAAATTCAAAGCTCCGATGCATACAGGACCACCTCTGTCAGCAATCTAAGCTTGCTCCTTCAGATTTGTATGAACCATATGAGGTTATTTTCAAGCATCTTTACAAGCCTTCGCTTCACCTTCAAACAGCAGAATCCATTACAGTCCAGGGCTTGCGAAATTTCAAAATCCCTGGTACAGAGGTGGGACCAAGTCATTGTTTTGCAAGTCACAAGTAAGTCTCAAGTCTTTGCATTCAAGTCTCGAGTCAAGTCCCGAGTCAAGATAGGCAAGTCCAAGTCGAGTTGCAAGCCCTCAACTTCAAGCTTCAAGTCCTAAACAAGTCATTAGTGCTGTTTGCCCAAATTAGTGTCTCTGTATTAATTACTACAGTAAAGTCGTTAATAGTCTATAGTAAGTATAATAATATAATAAAGATATAATAATTAGTGGTATTTCGTGGAGGAATGAATCATTCCTCCTGTTTGTGAACAAATTGTAGGCCTAAGTGAATGAATAATTTCTTTCATGTTCACTGTTTCATTTGTAAATGATTCAGTGAATTTAATTAATCAGTTGAGTAAAATATTTAATAACTTGCTAATTCAGAGGCTCATTTATCGCCACCTATTAACGTGGGTCTACAGAAATAGACATAGCTTAGCTTTAATGAAGCTGAAAAGTGAATATAGCAATAGTTATAATATATAGGCTACGAATCTTAAATTAAAAATAAGAAACCATCAGTGTATGGATTTAATAGACGGAAGGAATTCATAAATGTGTTTTCTTGTAGCTCAATGTTATTTTATGTTCTTATAGGCTATTCCTTCAACAAATATTGATTCAAATTTCATGCTGTCACGGAGAAGAGCAATATAGTAATATAGTTATAATCATGACACTGCACTGTCTTTATGTTATTCTTCATTCAGAATAAAATGTTAATATTTTAATAATCCTATTAGGGTTGAGTTAATATACGGTGACCACATTTTAACATTTTAGTTTTCCAAAAAAGAGGACAGTGGGTTGGGGGGCTGGGGTGTCGTTGGTTGGTGGTTAACGTAGTGCGTAGTGCAATGACCATAGCCCAAATATCAAATCTCAAAATATGTAATTTCCATACCTAAAATACATATTTTATAGTCACTGTTATGCATATTGATCATAAACGCAGCTAAAAAGTTTCCTACAAGTAGCCCTCCTTCACAAAACTTAACAGCACAGTTTTTATCAAAGAATGCAAAATGTTTCAATACAAACATTTCAAACATCACTTCACGAGTTCACACTTACATATAATGAACAGAGTAAAGGTTATGCGTATTTAGCGTGCTGTCCGAGGAGATGGCTCCGAGCTCGGTAATCACTCTCGAGCTCGGGGTACTCCCCCTGTCCGGGGAGAGGGGTCTGAGCTCTGGTCTAAGCCCGGACCCAGAGCGCTCCCCCAAAGATGCAATTAGTACGGGACAGCAGCCAGAGAGGAGCGTTGATAACCCCCCAAAATTTGCAAAGTTTAAAATTGGTGGGGTGCTGGACATTAATTGTAGTAGCGGCACTGCTGCGGCTTTTAGGAGAGAGAACTGGAGGCTTCTGCTGAAGCATACAAGCAAAAGGCTCCTGCGGGAGCGGGAACTGCTGCGGCAGTGGGGAAATATGGAAGAGCTCCTGCGGGAGCAGGAACTGCTGCGGCAGTGGGGAAATATGGAAAAAACTCCCGCGGGAGCGGGAAATGCTGTGGCGGTGGGGAAATATGAAAAAGCTCCTGCGGGAGCGGGCACTGCTGCGGCAGTGGGGAAATCTGGAAGAGCTCCTGCGGGAGCGGGCACTGCTGCGGCAGTGTGGGAATTTATGTATTGCTCCTGCGGGAGCGGGCACTGCTGCGGCAGTGTGGGAATTTATGTATTGCTCCTGCGGGAGCGGGCACTGCTGCGGCAGTGTGGGAATTTATGTATTGCTCCTGCGGGAGCGGGCACTGCTGCGGGCAGTGGGGAAATATGGAAAAGCTCCTGCGGGAGCGGGCACTGCTGCGGCGGTGGGGAAATATGAAAAAGCTCCTGCGCGAGCAGGAACTGCTGCGGCAGTGGGGAAATATGAAAAAAGCTCCTGCGGGAGCGGGAACTGCTGTGGCAGTGGGGAAATATGGGATAGAAGCAGAACTGATTTAAGGTGTTTTTGAAACCAGAAACGAGTGACGGGACGGTTGGAGTCATCTGTAAAGAGGGGGTCGGATGGGAGTTTGGACTGTGATTTCCTGAGCTGGACAAAGGCTAGGAGGGCTTGGTATGGTAGTATGGGAGATCGTAGGTTGAAAATAAAAATGAAATGGCCTTTCTTGGTCTGGTCTGTTTTACTTTGCTTAATGAAGTAAGAGATGGTTTCGTCATCCAGCACTGCTAGATCGGAGATAGTGGGGTGGATGTTTGGATTGAAGCTAGATGTGATAGCGAGCTCAGAGCATCTGAGAAAACCGAAGAAAGCCAGGATGAACATGGCGTCAAGCGTGCTGGCGGTGTGAATGGAATGATAACCTCTGCGGAGGGTAGAAATACATTTGGTCAATATTTGTAAGGTAATGGGTTGCCTGGTGTCTGGGCGAGTGGGATGGGCTCTTTGGATACCTTTGATGAGTAGGGAGGTCTGAGAATTGGCTATCTGGGGTGAGGGTGAACCGTATATGAGTTTGTGGAAAAATTGGATTCCACTTAGATAACTCTTAATGGAGCTGATTTGTAGGTTTTTGTTGATGTTGAGGTGAGAGATGAATGAGGTGATGGCGAGCAAGGAAAAGTCGGGGAATGGCAGGTTGTAGGCAGAGTGAAATGCTTTAAAGCACTTCCAAGCTGTTAGGTAAGATTGTAGGGTCCTGGGGGAGACGGCTTGAAGAATAGAATTGAGGGAAGCTTCGAGGAGAGGTCTCAGTGGATGATTTATGGGAATATCAGTTCTGAATAGGGAGGTACTGGGGTTGGGACTGGATCCGCCTCTGGTGCCAACGTTCTGAATTTCTGGAAGGCAAAGCGAGAGAGAGAGTCAGCTATTTGGTTTTTTGAACCAGAAATATGTTTTGCAGTAACAATGAATTGGTCGCAAGCCGAGATCCAAATCAGGCGTCTTAACAAAGGCATTAGGGTGGGTGAATGGGAACGGCCTTTATTGATGCAGTGCACAGTAGCCTCGTTGTCGCAGTGGATAATGATGCTGGTGGCGGACCACTCCTTACCCCACAGAAGGGCTGCGACGACTAAGGGATATAGCTCGAATAGAGCTGAGGATTTTAGCTGTTGTGGTAAGTCTAACAGCTGGGGGGGCCACGTAGATGCAAACCAGCAGCCTTGGTAAAATCCTCCGAAACCGACAGCGGGGGCGGTGTCAGTAAATAACTGAACCGAGATGTGTGGGCCTGTGTTGCAAGCGGAGGCAGCCTCGCGCTTGCTTCACCTGCTGTAGCTGTAGGCCATGGGAAGGGGGGGGGGTTGTGACGTCCTGAAGAGCCTGTGTAGCCTGCACTGCTAGTGGAGGCAGCCTCACGCTAGCATCTGCTACGGGAGCTGGAGGCCACTGAACAGAAAAATGGTTATTAGTAGCATGAGGGAGCGGAAGAGATGTGGGCCTGTGTTACAAATGGAGGTAGCCTCACGTTTGCTTCAGCTGCTGTAGCTGTAGGCCATGGGAAGGGGGTGGGGTTGTGACGTCCTGAAGAGCCTGTGTACCCTGCACTGCTAGTGGAGGCAGCCTCACGCTAGCGTCTGCTACGGGAGCTGGGGGCCGCTGAAAGGAAAAAAGGGGTTAGAAGTAACAGGACGGAAATACTGAGATGTGATGGCCTGTGTTGCAAGCGGAAGCAGCTTCACGCTTGCTTCGGCTGCTGTAGCTGTAGGCCGCGAGAAAGTGGAAGGGTTAGTGACATTTAGCGGGACAAGCTGAAATGCCTGGGTAGCCTGCAGTGTTGCAGACTTAGTTTGTGTTGCAGTGTTGCAGTCAATTTGTTGCTAGATTTTGCAACTCCTCAAGCCTTGTCCACATTAATAAGTTTCCGTTGAAAACGCATCTTTTCCTCTCGTTTTGCCCTTCCATCCACACTAAAACAAGGA
>NW_015548175.1:95926-102347 GCF_001515605.1 Sinocyclocheilus anshuiensis | reverse complement strand
GCTTGCTTCGGCTGCTGTAGCTGTAGGCCGCGAGTAAGTGGAAGGGTTAGTGACATTTAGCGGGGCAAGCTGAAATTCCTGGGTAGCCTGCGGTGTTGCCGACTTAGCAATTTGTTGCTAGATTTGGCATTGGCATAGATTTTTCCATTGAAAACGCATCTTTTCCTCTTGTTTTGGCCTTCCATCCACGCTAAAACAAGGAGTCCAGGAAAATAGAGCTTTAAAAACGCTTTCCAGAGCAGATAAATTTGAAAATGCGGTTTTCACGTTGTAGAAACGGAAGCTTTTGAAAACGATGAAGCATGTTTAGTCGTGTAAAGAATTGTACCAATAGACATGTTTATACCAGTAACGTTAATTTTGCAGTTATGTGCTATTCACTTTCACACTGTTGCTAAAGATATTTACTTTGCACGCTCTTCATATTACAGTCCTAAAAAGATGACAGAAAATGTACTCACGATTGCTGTCCAGCGGCAAAACACGAGGGCAGTTGCGTTTTAGATAAATTCTGAGTGAGCGCGCCGTGGGCGCGTCAGTGGATGGTGAAATATTTCTGTAAATTAATTGATCCTGTCAGAAGAATTGCATGAAACTTATGTCTGATCCGTCTGTATCATCTCAGTGAGGTTTTATACATGCACAGTAAGGCTAATGTAACGCTTTCAGACATTTCAGTGTGGATGATAAACTTTGGGGAAAAGAGACTTTTTTTTTAATTGCTTAAAAAAATGGCATCAACGTTCGTTTAGGTCATAACGTTTTTTAACTAATTTTAGCCACGAAAACCTGCTTTTAGCGACGTCACCTGAAATTTAATTAATTTGCAACGTGTGGAGGCAGCCTCAAACTCGTCTGCTACGAGAGCTGGAGGCCCGGCTGCGTACGGCGCTGCGGCTGGAAGAGCCGCGGTGAAAGGCTGAGCTGCAGCGGGAGGCGAGTGAGGCTTTGCTGCGGTGAGATCTGGGGCGTGGCCCGGGCTCATTGAAGGCCTGCTGCTGCTGCGACCCAGCGCTCGAGGAGAGGAGAGCTTGTGCGGGGCGATGGTGGTGTCGAGTGAGGCGAGCTCGGGGCTTTGCACAGTCTATTGGCTAGAGCGTGAGGCTGGTCGAGAAGAGCAGCGGCCGCGATGAACTTGGTGCTCGGCGGCCGTGTCTGGCGGGGAAGGAGTGATCATGGGGCCGGCAAATTGCGGCGGATCTGAAAAAATCCCCAGTATAGGTCTCTTCGTTGGACGGGAAATTGGGTCTGTGATAAGATAGCAAAGGGAGCGAACTGAATGCTGAAAGACTATAGATAATGAAGGTAAGGCTGCTTTGATTATTTATAGAGGTTCTCTCTTGTGCTGATTGGATAGATGGTGTAATTACTGATGATTGACTGGCTGTGTTAATTAACTGCGCGTGCTCCTCCCGAAATGTGTTAATAAAACATCACTTAAAATTCAGACTTGTCAACCCTGCATCCAACACGAGCTGCAAGAATCAGATTTGACTGATCACGGGTTGAGAGGAGAGATGGCTGACAGACCATGCTGGAGGATTTGCTGCTCAACAGATCCTGAGCTCATTGACAAATATCTGATCTTCCTTTACACAGAGCGCGTGTGATTGAACAGTGAAAGTAAAAGCAAACAGCGAGCGCTCATTCAAAAGAGATTTAAATACTCCGCATGTTGACGGCGGCTCCCTGCGAAAATTATATGCAATATTAGAATGTTTTCGGGAGCACTGGACACAAATCACGGGAGTGGGCGATAATGGTCAGAAATTCAGCGGGAGCGGGATTAGTCCTCGCAGGGCTCTAAAGCAAAAATGCACACGATTACGTCTGTAGAAAGCAAAAGCCGAATCCCAGACATTTTGGGCGATTCAGAAATCCCGGCCGGACACATTTTCAAAAAGAGGACATGTCCTGGAAAAAGAGGACGTATGGTCACCCTAGTAAGTATGTCGAGTTACCGTTCAAATGAGGCATGCAAAATTATTCACGCCAAATTCAGATTCTCAGATATAAGTCAATGTATTTTGTGGCTCAAACAAATTCATAATGATCACAGTTGATGGATTAGTTTAGGGGCTATGTGTGCTACCATGTAGTAGCCTGTCAGATTTACAATATTTGAATTAATTCTGAAAGATATGAAAGTGAGTGGCTGGTAAACAGGAAGAAAAATAGAGTGAACTTTATGGGTAGGCTACAATGAGCGTTTGACGCGAAAAAAAAAATCTAATTATGTTTGAAAGGTTTATTACTGCCGTTTCCATATACATCGGTGTATAATATTATTGTTATTATGACTATATTATTATTACTATTATAAATGGTTTATAGTTATGATGTGTAGGCTATTTTAAATGTCTGAAACATTAAATAGCCTAAAACATTATGTGGTTGAAAACAATGACAAGCGCTCACTGGGTGAGCCCCACTCTGGCTCAGTGCCAAAAGCCACTCAGTGTGATCATACGCTTCAGCAACCAGCCTATCACAACTCTGTTTTTTTGTTTTTAGAAGGTAGGCCATAAAGACTTTACAAGTCACAGGGCTCAAGTCAAGTCTCGAGTCATTGTTGTCAAAGTCTAAGTCGAGTCGCAAGTCTTCTTTGATTATGTCGAGTCAAGTCGCAAGTTCTCAAATTTGAGACTCGAGTCCAAGACAAGTCAAGTCTCGAGCCATGTAACTCGAGTCCACAACTCTGCCCTGGTAGCCCTTCGGGCAGGCACTCTTCAGATTTTGATAGACCGAAATAAATGTAACTAGCCTACATAAAAAAAGACCTTTTTATATATGTATATATAGAAATTGGATATAAGTCAAAAACATTTTTCAAAACACAAATTGTCCCCTTGGAATTATTAGGTTCTATCTGCATTCCGAGTAGTTTTGAGATATTGAGCTTAAAAGTTTACAGGCTATCTGCAGAATTTTAACGTTTTTTTGACCCTTTTTAAGACCTGCACAAATAAATCTAATACCGTATGAGTGAGGTTGGGCAATGTTTATGGTAACATATTAAACCATAAAATGACATGATTTACAGTTCAGGTACAGGTTTTCATAAAAGCAAAAAGTCTTATTAAATGATAAACAGCGATGATACATTTTGGTAGCCCGACTGGAAGACACAATAGCCGCAGGACGTCAGGTTTGCTTTTTTTTGCGAGCCCTGCAGTCTTCAAAAAATGACTGAAAACAGCTCTTATAGCATTTGACTAGTCTTTTTGCACTTAAAAACACACAACTTGTTAAATAGTTGTCAGTCCCCATTGACTTCCATAGTATGGAAAAAAAAATACAATGGAAGTCAATGGGGACCAGCAACTGTTTGGTTACCCACATTCTTTAAAATATCTTCTTTTGTGTTTAGCAGAAGAAAATTCAAATGGAAATTCAGTTCCTAAATGAATACTCTCTCTCTCCCCTTCAGCTGCTCCTGAATTATCTGTACAGCCATTTGCCACAGTTTTTAACGCTGCCCTTGAGTGCACTAATTCATGCAGCTGAAGCAACCATGCAAAAGGTTTAAATAATGTTTGATGTTTAACAAGTTGTGCAAGGAGTGACTTATTAAACATATAATCAAAGCCAGCATGAGAATATGCATTTTGAGTCAACAACAAAACAGGAGCAGCAGAAGAAAAAAAAGAAGCTTTTTTATGAGGATACAGCCAAGCTTTAACATAAGTGATAAAAGGTATTTTACATAAGCTAGACTTACTCTTCAGTGAATCATTTCATTTGGTTTGGGAGGACAAACACCAACAACAGTTTGTTAGGCTGATGCAGCTGAGATAGAAATAGAGATAGAGCAAGCATATTTGCACGTTACCCTGTGGTTTCTTGCACTGAATCAGCATAACCATACTTTAGGGCTGGCCTCTCTGAACACAGCGTTTAAAACCAGTGCACGGTTGTTGGGGATTATTTTTTTCCATCTCTGTCAGATTGCAACAGGATTTAATTTCTGTTACAGGCACACACACTGTAGTGCACATTTCTAACTAAGTTTGAGCCATATTGGCTTAGGCACACATAGCTTTATTAGGTCAAATTAACCTAAGGGTATGGCACCCAGGTAGACATTACTAAGCCACTAGTTAGTAGATACACATATGTTAAGCCACTAGATTTTATTTATCTAATCAAGCAAACAGAGGCTTGTACCACGATGGTGGCTGAACAAACTCAGTTACAGGTTTAGTTTTGAGTTGACAAAACCAAACCAATCCAATTCGGCTTTGTTAGTACCATGACAATGATCATCAGCTGTCAACTCAGGCTTTGATGCTGAGTTTATGGAGCAGGTGCGCATGAAAGTGTGACATTAATGAACAGTCAATCTCATGCCATTAAACTGTGATTCTGTGATGTAGGCATGTTTAAAGCTTAAATCTATCTGCATCCGATGTCCCCTTTAAATTTTGGTTCGTTTGAAGAGCATGTCATTTTCAGTGGACCCACTGGGTGGTGCATTTGATACATGTTTTTACAGTGATATTTTTAGGGCCAAGCAAGCACTATACACACAGAACATGAAAATTCACATAGTTTTATATATATAAAAAAAAAAAAAAAAGCCGTTAGCAATTTTTAATGTCATATTGTTTAATTATTCAAAAAAAAACATTACAGAAAAATACACGCAAATTACACTGAATTTGTATTTCTTATTCTTCTCAGTATCTTAATATCCTTCATTTGTGGAAAAGCCCTGATTATATTTAAACAAAACATTATACGTCTTTATTTTGAATATAAGCAAAAAGGGCCAGAAGTTAATATTTTTCACATTATTTAACATTTATTTCAGAACTCAAGAGTTCAGTATCTTCTGGACAACATCTATGGAGGCTTTAATGAAAATAGCGTTGTCTCTAATATAGTTCCTTTTCTTCATCTCCTCATGGGAGATGAACTTTGGGTAGCCGAAGCCCAGCATGCTCTCATCCAGACAGCCCCCACGAACACTTCCCAGAGCTCCAGGCCGTGGTCTCTGGAAGTTCTTCCAGGTGGGATCTGGGCTGAAGGTCTCTGTGACGTGCTGAGGTTTGGTGAGCACCGGGTCACTCTGATCCAAGAGCGAGAAGGACACGCGGTAAGGGAAAGGCCACTCCAGCAGCCCGTCATACTCTCCTGGTAGAACACGAATGTAGATTGACAAGTGAGAGCCCTCGCCACTGCCGTTCCCATTGGGAAAGGCGGACACTTGCAGACGGTAACCATAGTTATGGGAATGGAAGGCGGGACTAAACAATTCCAAACTCCCAGAAGTCCTGCTATTAGCTTCCTGTAGCCGTTGGCTGAAGTCCGTGAGCTTCCAGAGCAGCGTGCCATCTCGACTTCCAGAGAGTTCCTCCACTGCACGCCGGAGTTCCCTGAGCTCCAGCCTCTGGCGATTCACCAGACCACCGAGAAGAGAGAGGTGGGTGTGCGTGGCCTCCTCAAGGTGTCGTCCCACTGCAGTCTTGGGGCACTATGAGTGGAACAGACAGAAAGATGTCATAAAAGAAAAGGTCATGATGCTGTGCTGAATATTCTGAATGTCACGTATCTGTGCCTTGCCATTCCGCCCACTCACTACCAGAGGTCGCCACATACTACATGGACTTTCGCACTGCACACTGTCACAAGTTACCCTGGACTCCATTTCCCACAATACACTTCACCCAGAATTAATCACACACGCACAAATGTTTCCCATCAGGAACCCTTTATAAGCTGAACACTTCCTCTCATCTACATCAGTGACAGCAGCGTTACGGAGCCAGTTCTAGTGCTCATAGTTTAGTTATAGTATTGTCTTGCTTGATTCCGTGTCTAGATTCTTGCCTGTGTTTATTGGATTATTCTTTCATCTTACCATTCGGACTCTGTTTGCCATGGTTTGCCCCTGTCTGGACTATTGCCTGTGTACTTGGATTGCTCTTGCCCATTTGGATATTGTTTTGCCAGAGATCAACCACGCCTGCTTGTTGGACTACTCTTTGTCTTGTCTGGAATATGCCTGTTTGTCACTGCCTGACCCTTGCCTGCTTATGACCACTAACGTTAATAAAGCTATGCAGATGGATCCGCATGTCTCTCGTCTCGTTCACTCTGTAACACTGATATTCATGTCCTATTTTTAAAAAGTGTAGGTTTTTTTTTTTTTTTTTTACATTTTTTCTCTATAGAGTGCAATGATGCTCACCCACTTTTTCAGCAGCCTTGGCTCCAGAAACATCTTTTCAGTAATTTTTCCCATAGGGATTTTTAAAAATCTTTGCTAACATGTCATGAACCAAACCAACCAGATATGAGATGAATTTCTTTTATACTAACTTAGTTTTTTGAAGCAAGTCTGAGCTCTTAATAATATGTACATTAAACACACACACACACACACACACACACACACACACACACACACACATACACA
>NW_015548175.1:89732-95084 GCF_001515605.1 Sinocyclocheilus anshuiensis | reverse complement strand
TTATTATTATTATTATTATTATCAACATTTCTAAATTATTATTAAAAAGTTCACAATAATAATAGTAATAATAATAATAATATTAACAGCAACAATGTTAATAATAATAATAATAATATTAAAAACACAAAACCAGCACTAACCAGCCTGGACCTAATCTAGTTTCAGCACTGAATTGCCTGCCATTTCAAATATTTCTGATATTTTGCTTCTTCAACACTCTCAACATTGGTTAACGTTCAGGTTCATGTTCATACTTCACAGTTAAAGGGAGATATAGGGTGGGTTGTACCAACAAGGATTAATTTAAGCAAAGTTTAGAGCTAATCAAGGATTTGTTGATCTGGGTTTTATTTTAAATCGAGTTGTGTTGCACCACTTAATTTTAAACACAGATTAACAAATCGGGGATTAGAATTCTAATTTGCAATTAAAACCTTCATCTACGATTAATTTTTTCCGCCATGATGGATTCGCCATTGCAATTAAACAGGAACAATGTTAATATTCCTTATCCTTCTTTGCTGACAACCAAACTCTCTTTCTGACATAAGTTTCTTT
This sequence comes from Sinocyclocheilus anshuiensis, assembly GCF_001515605.1. Taxonomy (NCBI): domain Eukaryota; kingdom Metazoa; phylum Chordata; class Actinopteri; order Cypriniformes; family Cyprinidae; genus Sinocyclocheilus; species Sinocyclocheilus anshuiensis. The sequence continues at coordinate 94,523 of NW_015548175.1, read as the reverse complement.
TGTCGATGAAGGAAATACATTTGTCAAATATCTGCCGTTTTAACTATGTAGAGACTGTTATTCAAACGGCTGATCAAGCAAGCAATTTAGGCAGTGCATACGGATTTCATAATCCTGGAAATATATTTATAGTATCAAATAATGAAGTATATCTTATAACAAAACAACCGAGATAAGAGAAAACAACTGGCACGATTCGTGGACCTCGGCGCCCTGTCCGTTTGATCGCCGCCCAGCAGCGTGCGTGGAGCGGGTGTATGAAACGAGAGGCGCGGCCGCGATCACTGGCGCTCACTTCATCATCACCGCTGCAATTAAATGCTGTAGGCTACAGTATATTTCTGTTTTCTTTGTCGTACGCTGAGATGCACCGAGATGAGTGACGTATTCACATACCGGACTCGATAGCAGACGCAAATTTACTACAGGCTACCAAGACCCTCACAATATGCCGGCTCAATGCGCTTTAATTTTCATTTTTATTTGTGATAAACACCTCACGACACACCCTCTATTGTTTTCTTTGTTCAATCAGCCACATAATTGTAACTGTATGTGCACTTTATTTCATTTAAACCTCTTCACCTGTAAATTTAAAATTAATCCCTAATTGAGATTTAAATCTGAGTTTAAAGTTATGGAGCAACGAAGTTAATCTATCTTAAATATAAATTAAATCCAGGATCAAGATGATGGTTTAAATGTAAACATACTTATTTTAAAACAAGGTTTAAAGTTTGCTGCAACAGAATTATTAGATAAACCTTGATTTAATCTGGATTTAAAATTAATCCTTATTGGTGCAACCCACCCATATATTTTAATAACATTTATTAAAAGTAATTTGTGTTTGACAGGACATTGTTCTTAATCTCAACAGCAAAATTACTGATGAAAAATGTTTGTTAATTTTAGTTGTGATTTTTTTCATCAATAACAACAAAAACACATCATGGTGACAATTAAATATTTTAATTAAGGCATGCTATTGATGAAAATATGATATGCTTGAATTTAAAAAGATTTTAAAAATTTAAAAAAAATTATTAACAATTCTCAATTAATATTAAAAAGGCAATAATAATAATTGTTGTTGTTATATTATTATTATTATTATTATTGTTGTTATCAACATTTCTAAATTATTATTACAAAAGTTCACAATAACTAATAATAATAATAATAATTGTTGTTGTTGCATATTATATTATGTTATATTATATATATTTTGTGCACTGTTATTTCATATGGGGGTGGATAGATTGTTTTCACTGTTGTGCTTGGTGGATGTAGTGCTTCATCAGATTCTAAACATACTTTAAAAGTATGGGAATGTGGACACACAAATAAACAAGTACAAAGTGTTTGTAATTTGAGCTGGGTGATGCCCTCTCTTCTCCAGACCATAACTATGATAATCATTAGAGTAAACGATGTTGTGACTGTGTGAAGCCAATCAGTCAGTTGATATGAAAACTCATACACGCTAACCATAAGTTTTCTCTATTGTTCTCAGAATCACACTAAATGGGATGAAAGTGTCTCGGCCCGACGTGAGAATCGGCCGCTACAGGATGATCAAGCATGAGAGAGACAAACACAATGAGCCAAACCCCCAGAGGTAAGACCCTGTTCTCCTGCCAACAGTGTGAGAGAGTCCACCCCGCCTGCGCCTGAATGCTTAACATTCACAAGCACTGTTAGGATGTGTTCAATCACACCACTTTTCCTATACTCGCGACTTATTGATCTAAAGCACAACAGAGCTCTTTGCATTGCAGATATACTGTATAAGAAATAGCTTGATGTTACTGACATTTTACAGACTTTACAGATTCTTGCATTTAAATTCACTGCTCCAAACACCAGCATGTGTGTTATTTGCTAACTGGTCTTCTTGGCTGTCTTGGTCAACCTGCTTCACTATAAAGACCTTCCTTTACGATCAGCAAGTTTTGATGATGAACAACATTGTCTGTCTGGTCTACCAGCACGAACCAGTCGGGACCTAATCTAGTTTCAGCACTGAATTGCTATTTAAATTATTATATTACAATTATTATCAGGTTCATGTCCATGTTCATACTTCACATTTAAAGGGAGATAATACATTTTATTTAACATTTAAGGTTTTTTCATTAATAATAAAAATGAAAATATGATAAGCTTGAATTTAAAGCCAGTGAATTGTATGACTTTATTTTTTATATCAAAAGCAGATGACAGTTTCTTGGGTTTATATTTTGTTTATGTTGATATGTAACATGTTTGGTATGTTTATATGTATATTCTTCAGTTTTTTTTTTTTTTTTTTTTTTTTTTTACATTTTTTCTCTATAGAGTGCAATGATGCTCACCCACTTTTTCAGCAGCCTTGGCTCCAGAAACATCTTTTCAGTAATTTTTCCCATAGGGATTTTTAAAAATCTTTGCTAACATGTCATGAACCAAACCAACCAGATATGAGATGAATTTCTTTTATACTAACTTAAGAAAAAAACATATTACAGTAAAATACATGCAAATTACACTGAATTTGCATTTCTTATCCTTCACAGTATCTAAATATCCTTCATTTGTGTTAAAGCCCTGATTATATTTAAACAAAAAATTAGACATCTTTACTTAGAATATAAGCAAAACGGCCCACAAGTGATCATTTTTCACATTATTTAACATTTATTTCAGAACTCAAGAGTTCAGTATCTTCTGGACAACATCTATGGAGGCTTTAATGAAAATAGCGTTGTCTCTGATATAGTTCCTTTTCCTCATCTCCTCATGGGAGAGGAACTTTGGGTAGCCGAAGCCCAGCATGCTCTCATCCAGACAGCCCCCACGAACACTTCCCAGAGCTCCAGGCCGTGGTCTCTGGAAGTTCTTCCAGGTGGGATCTGGGCTGAAGGTCTCTGTGACGTGCTGAGGTTTGGTGAGCACCGGGTCACTCTGATCCAAGAGCGAGAAGGACACGCGGTAAGGGAAAGGCCACTCCAGCAGCCCATCGTACTCTCCTGGCAGAACGCGAATGTAGATTGACAGGTGAGAGCCCTCGCCACTACCGTTCCCATTGGGAAAGGCGGACATTTGTAGACGGTAGCCATAATTATGGGAATAGAAGGCGGGACTAAACAACTCCAAACTCCCAGAAGTCCTGCTCTTAGCTTCCTGTAGCCGTTGACTGAAGTCTGTGAGCTTCCAGAGCAGCGTGCCATCTCGACTTCCAGAGAGTTCCTCCACTGCACGCCGGAGTTCCCTGAGCTCCAGCCTCTGGCGATTCACCAGACCACCGAGAAGAGAGAGGTGGGTGTGCGTGGCCTCCTCAAGGTGTCGTCCCACTGCAGTCTTGGGGCACTATGAGTGGAACAGACAGAAAGATGTCATAAAAGAAAAGGTCATGATGCTGTGCTGAATATTCTGAATGTCACGTATCTGTGCCTTGCCATTCCGCCCACTCACTACCAGAGGTCGCCACATACTACATGGACTTTCGCACTGCACACTGTCACAAGTTACCCTGGACTCCATTTCCCACAATACACTTCACCCAGAATTAATCACACACGCACAAATGTTTCCCATCAGGAACCCTTTATAAGCTGAACACTTCCTCTCATCTACATCAGTGACAGCAGCGTTACGGAAGTGCTCATAGTGCTCATAGTTTAGTTATAGTATTGTCTTGCTTGATTCCGTGTCTAGATTCTTGCCTGTGTTATTCTTTCAATTCTTTCATCTTACCATTCGGACTCTGTTTGCCATGGTTTGCCCCTGTCTGGACTATTGCCTGTGTACTTGGATTGCTCTTGCCCATTTGGATATTGTTTTGCCAGAGATCAACCACGCCTGCTTGTTGGACTACTCTTTGTCTTGTCTGGAATATGCCTGTTTGTCACTGCCTGACCCTTGCCTGCTTATGACCACTAACGTTAATAAAGCTATGCAGATGGATCCGCATGTCTCTCGTCTCGTTCACTCTGTAACACTGATATTCATGTCCTATTTTTAAAAAGTGTAGGTTTTTTTTTTTTTTTTTTACATTTTTTCTCTATAGAGTGCAATGATGCTCACCCACTTTTTCAGCAGCCTTGGCTCCAGAAACATCTTTTCAGTAATTTTTCCCATAGGGATTTTTAAAAATCTTTGCTAACATGTCATGAACCAAACCAACCAGATATGAGATGAATTTCTTTTATACTAACTTAGTTTTTTTGAAGCAAGTCTGAGCTCTTAATAATATGTACATTACACACACACACACACACACACACACACACACACATACACACACACATATATCTCCGTGTTTATGCGGTTTAAGATTCAAAAAACATTATTTTCCACACACTGTACATTATTGTTTCTCCTCTTGTTATATGTCTCCTCTATTGTTGCCCCGCCTTTCTGAAACGCGTCGATTTTTACAAAGCTCATCGGTCTGAAAAGCGAGGTGTGGTCTGATTGGCCAGCTATCCAGTGCGTTGTGATTGGCTGAATAACTCAAGCGTGTGACGGATGTGTTACGCCCCTACCATACTGTGATGCCCTCTCCGGCCGAAGCAATGAGACAAAAACATTAAAACCCATTATAAACGAGGCATTTGTTGCATCCAGTGGGGACATAATTATGGATTATAATGACTTATACTGTATTTTTACGCGTTGCATCGCACCGCATAAACAAAACCATGTCTGCATTTGTGATCGGAGAAACGACAGACAAGCGCTACTCTACACTGCTCAAAACTCGCGTTTGAATCGTCAGTGGCAAATCCTTTAAATATGAAAACGTAC
>NW_015548175.1:78103-89619 GCF_001515605.1 Sinocyclocheilus anshuiensis | reverse complement strand
TGAACTGTTCTGGAACAGTGTTGTAAATACAACTTAACCACTGATTTCTAGTCGTGTCCTCTTTTGGAAGGTCAAAAAAAGTAGTTTCGTTTTCACAGCGAAACACACAGCGTCACACACGGTGGGCTTGAGTGAGCGGCGGCGGGCGGGCTTGAGTGAGGAACGGCCAGCGGATTCGACAAAGGAGCAGCCGGCGGGCTTGTGGCAACCACAAGTCTTTGCAAATTTACAGATCTTCTTTATGCAACAAGAGCTTGTAACACTCCAAAGAGAAAGGAAAAATTAAAATCGCATCATATGACCCCTTTAAAAAAGTAATAATTGGCAGACAGTACCAAACCTGGCCATTAGGTGCCACTACCAGAAATCATGATACACAAAGCTTACAATGTGGCAGAATGTCAGTGCGATACGTTATCGTTTTATATTTTATATATTAAATTTTTTTTTTTTTGTGTTTTATTTTTAACTAGTTGGGGTGTAACAATACAATGTCAAAATATAGTTAAAATGGGAAGGTTTTTTATTTTTTATCTTCATTTTTTTAATGATTACTTCTAAAACTTATGAAAACCTGTTAATAAAAAGTACTGTTCATTAACATGCTAAATTTTGCATTCTATCAGAGGTTAACTTTAATAGGCTTTTATTTGGTGCTGGTCTTCAATCCACAGGGCAATGGTGACACCAGAACAGAAATATTTATGATTCTGTTTAGCTAAAAATACACAATTACGTTTGACACATATGCTTGCAGTCTGTGCTTAACTACATACGTTTAACAAGTTTTAAATAATGTAATTTATTAAATAATGTATTTTATTTAAAATTTATTGATAATAATTAATAAACATGAAAACTCAAATGTGTGACCATCTGGGTTTACCATATTTGATGTTAAATTGAAAAAAAAAAAATGTATGATTTAATTTTTTAATTAAAAAATTGAATTAGTCATTTTGTTTGAAATATACATTATATATATTGTCACCATCCACAATACACATTCTTGCATTTTTGTATTGCAATATATTGTGACACAATATATTGTTACAGCTTCATTCATCGCACCAAAAGATAAACTGCAGTGCTTTACAACTATAGGACAGGAAGAGCTAAATAAACTTATCACTGCATCTAAACCAACAACATGCCTGCAATCTGTATTGTTAAAAGCGCTATATAAATAAAGGTGACTTGACTTGACTTGACTTACACCCCTATAAAATAGTTGTTAAATAAATTTTAATTTATCGGTTATCGGCATTACGTGAAAATTAGTGGCATCTTGTGTTGGAGAGAATTTTAATATTGGTGCATCCCTACTGAAAAGTGGTGCTTGTGCTGTCTTTCTTTTAAAAGAAATACCCCTAAATACTACCAGTGTTATTCTGCCATCTAACGCAATGACATGCATACATTGTGCCACTATTCATCACAGTGCTTTACTGTCTATATGCATAACTGTAGAGCTCATACCCTATGTTTGCAGCCAGCCTCCTTAAACGGGCAAAGCACCACAGCAGTGCTGCATCCTTCCTTTACATGTGCCATTAAAGTCTCTTGAGTGATTCCTGGTGTGCCGCACCTGTTAGGGCACTGCATAGGGAAGCATGGACACTGCTGCTGATGATGCTGTGAATATAAAACACCTATGAATGCACTCCTTTTACCATAAAATAAATACATAAATCTAGGATGGCAGCATATAGTCCACTGACCTGAATAGTGTCATAGAGGAACTCCTTTCTGCAGTATCTGCAGGGCAGTTTGCGTTTGGGACACTCAGACACAGAGTGCTGGGCCAACAGTCTCCGCACCATACGAGCTCCACATTTATTCTCACAGTACACACTCTCTTCTGGACAAACACCTTGGTGACTCTGAATTAGGACAGAGAGGGACATAAAATATTAAACATGGTTGCATGTGTCAAAGCTGTGGTGCAGTGTTGAAATAAGCTTGTGCTATTGAAACCATCAAAATACAAGAAAAATTAACAGAAGCCTGATTTAAAAAAAAAAAAAAAGGTTCATGTTAATATTAATATATTACCATTGCTAAATTACAGATATTACTAAACTTAAATTATGTATTTGTATGATAAAGTATCAGAAGGGACTTGTGATAATAACAAAACAACAATTAAGAAATGCATGTGTCCGACCTCATATGCCTCCCCAGCGAACTCGTCACCACAGTGGTCACAGTGTAGTTTTCTCTTGGTGCAGTCATGCTGCAGGTGCTCTGGCAGTTCACGTCGCAGCAACTTCACAAAGCAGCGGTTTGGACACGACACCACGTTAAACTCACACACGGACAAATGGGCCTGGAGGAGCAGTGAGAAACCCAGTGTGAGAGTGAGATTTGGGTGTTTAACGTTTTTGAAAGAAGATGTTCACCAAGGCTGCATTTACCTGATCAGAAATAGAGTTAAATCAACATTAATATTGGTAAATATGATTACAATTGAATTTGTTCCCCAACAATTGAATATTAAAATGCTCCTGTGATGGCAAAGCTAAATTTCAGCAGCCATTACTCCAGCCACATTTTAATATGCACAACATTTAAATAAAACAGAAATATTTTGCAACATTTTGAATAACTTACTGTCACTTTTGATCAATTTAATGTGTCCTTGCTGAATAAATGAGACAATTTCTTTAAAAAAACAAAAACAAAAAACAAACAAACATTTGAATGGTAGTGTATATTGTTGATATTTGTACATAACTGTAGTGTACACATACATTTTTGTACATTAGAATAGACGCTGTAACATACCGTTGGTACCGCCTACCAACGTATGAACAGCATCTAACACTTTTAAGGGACTTCAGGAGCCATAAGACTTTTGATCAATTTAATGTCACTTTTGATCCATTTAATGTGTCCTTGCTGAATAAAAGAATCAGTTTATTTCCAAATAAATAAATCGTACTAACCCCAAACATTTTAGCAGTGGTGTAAAATGTTGGTATTTGTACATACTGTAGTGTACACATACATTTTTGTACATTTTAATAGATACGGTAACGTACAATAGCCTACTATCAGGAGCCATAAAGAAATGTATTCAATCCTATAAAGATGTATGTTAAAATATGTACAAAAACGACTGAGATTTGTGTTTGTGTGCCGTTTGTTCACCTGTAGGAGCTTGTTCTGCGCGGTCCAGCGACAGCCCTCCTCACTGTGGATGCAGCGGATGGGCAGAGAAAGAATCTGCTGTTCCAGCTCCACATCTGGAAAAATCTGCAGTCAGAATTACAAATTTATGACTATTTATTAGAGTAGAACATATAAGAACATTTGAAAAGCATGGAAGTAAGCAATAAATAAAACATGAGGAAGATTGCTGTTGTTCAGCACAGCTGTGATTACTAGCAAAATTGGGCATGAGATATTGCTTTTATAAAATAATTCAATAAACAAGTTATTACAAATTAGTAACTTATGTTTTAGACACAATATTGTCAGTAAGGTCTATTTTTGCTCTGTTCAAGAAAATATTTCCAAATGAAGTCGAAGCCAAATCAAAGCAGCACACTTCAGTGGCATTCCTGAATGAATTAGTGTTGCTATAAAAATCACTTGAATGAATGATTCAATGACTGTTTACATGTACTCTCAATGCAATTATGAGATTTAGGCAATTTTTTGCGATTAAACTTTACCTCATGTAAACACAATACTTCAATCACACTGATACGATTAAGCGATTCTGAATTTTTCCCACCAATCGCTTGACTCTGTCAACATAACTCACTTCCACGGGTTCATTCCTATGTTCCCGGGGTACTATGTTCCCCAGGTTTATATGGCACATACTGTAAGGAACACATGACTATGTTACCAAGCTATAAAATATGTTCTAATCACTCAAAGCTTATGAAGATTATATCAATATGGTATTCGATAACTAAGCCAGATGCACAGAACATCTACTTCTCTAACAACTTTCCAAATTATTTTATTACAGTCCTCAACAAAGTCTATCTTCTCAATATCAAGTTCATCAAGTTCAGCATCAAGTAAATTAATTAAGGAGTCTCTATCTGTGTTGTTCTGTTGAATTTGCATGAAATTTTTTCCTGTGTTAGGTAAGGGTTAGGGTTAGGGAAAATGAGTCCTGACCTTTAAAAGTTTACTTAATGTGTGTTAACAGTGCATTAAACTGGGGAACACAGAACCCTTTTTCATGTGTTCCTTATGTGCCATATCAATCTGGGGAACACAGGACCCTGGGAACATAGGTATGCTTCCACTGCCACTGATCTCTGCTTCTTATCTTCATCTAGAGATGGTGCGAAGAACATGATGGCAGCATAGGCAACCCCAGTTGTAGCGGCATAGCTGTAACATTTCGATGTTCAATAACTATCCAATACATCCACAGAAAAGTGTTTTGCTTTGGTATTAAGTAGATTAAAACCATTTGTGCTGTGCATTGGGGCATGTGAATAATGACAGAAAAAAAAAAATTTCTTAGTGAATAATCAGAAGAATGAAAATGGCACGATAATTGGAATTAATTGCATTATTGGTGCACATGTAAGCATAGTCAATGACTCACTCATGTGGCGTAACAATGAATTTGAGGAAAGAAACTAACTATTAACTATTCCATTACAATTGAGCTTAAAAATAAAGATGGCATCTGAATATTATGGTTGATGGTCAGTTTGTGTGTAAATGTATATGTTTTTGACCAACCTTTAATGTTGATGTAATTTCTAGCGAGAAATTAGTATTGTAGTAATTAAATATTTTAGTTATCACCAAAGGTCTCTCCATTTTATTACAGATCACTAAACTATAATGCTGCCTCAATAGCCTGTCTGAAATTAGTTTAGGGAGATACCTTTGCAAAAGCTGCCTGCAAAGTCATTGCCTGGTAGGGCAGCGAGGCAATAAGTCAGCTGCCTAAGATTTCGGATGAACCACTAAATTCAGTTTATGGATCATCAAGCTGATGATCTCAATCAGGCGTGTTAAATAAAGGTGGGTTCCCACAAATGGAGTTGAGAACCACTGTTCTATAATTTTGGATAAAATATCAGAAGAATGATTGTCCTTTGGATGAAATCAGAAGACCTTTGAAACTGTGGTGTTATGATGGTGCACTTACTTTGGCATAATCCAGTGGCAGCTGGTCCTCTGGGCACTTGAACACACCTTCACTATTAAAATTTAGCAGAAGAAAAAACTGTGACAAAGTCAGATTCACATACATTCTGAAAGCTATGGTGAGTCACCATGGTAAATGTGGTTTAGCTCTGTTTAATATGTGTTCAAAATTACAATGCCAACAAATAAAAGCTGGCTGTCTATTACAAGAGCTTTTTTTTTTTAGATGATGAATTTACATATTTTTGCTTTTGTGTTAGAATTTCATGTGTATTCGATTAATTTTTTCATTATACAATATGTGGTGGGTTGGAAAGCAGTTCACAACTACCACTGATTGATGCCTCCATGTTATAAAGCCTAAATGAATCACAGCCGAACTGATTTGACAGGAACTTCAGAATCACCTCCCACACCACAAATTGACAAAGGGCCTTCAGGAGAATATGAGCGAATCATCCATCTGGCATGGTGACGTCCACTAGCATACATTGTATGGGAAAGCAGTACGACCAACAAAACACATATTAATAGAGCTATGATCTTTCCATTGTGTGTGACAAAGAAGCACGTCATCATTTCAAAATCCCATGGGGAATTTTCCCAAAAGACCCAGGGAGCTTCATAAGAAGATGTAAAATGTGATTGCTGCATTTTTAAGGCAGATCAGAAGTTTCATGCATGTGCCCCCTCGTTTTTTCAACAAGTGGATTTTGAATGCATTTTTCTATGCATTCTCTATTTTGGATAATGAAATTTGGTAATTTTTAGTCAAATGTTTTGCTAAAAATAAATAATTTGCTTTAATTCTGTCATCAAAAATCATGACTTTTTCCTATGGACATAAATAATTGCTGCCATTATCATTATTATTATATCTAAATAAAAATGTTTTAAAAAGTCTTCTTTTATTTTATTTAGGTTATTTTTATTTAATTTATTTATTCTCCGTTTGGTAATGTCTTATCTTGTCATCACTGAACGAGTCAGAACTGCAAATTACGCCCCTGAAAAAGTAGGTGCATCATGCCTTAAATATGCTGCAATATAAAATCATAAATCCAGTGTGAACTATTTTATGTTCCTAACAATATCACTTTAAGGTGACAGAGAGAGCGTCATTCTTGCTCTAAATACCTGCTGACGGTCACATTTTAAATCACTGCATGCATTGCCTTACAGCAATCCAATCCACAGATGTACATGTGAATTAGTAATTCGTTTAAATTAATAGTCTAAATGAAAAGCATTTGTTAGTCTAATAGAATGTGAATGGATGAGACTGTCAATCATTATGATAACATCCACAGGATAACACAGGATAATGAATGTGATTGTTTCACTCATTACACCTGTGAGCAACACAACTCTGTTATGACTATGAGACTGAGAAGACAAGGCATGGAATGCAAAGAATGGGTCATAACCAAGAACTATGCAGTTGAGTAATACTACCAAATAAACTGACTCCCTGCATACTTTCTTTTCACATTAAACCCTTTAGGCTGTTTTTAAATGAGGATCACAACTCTTCTAAAAATAAAAAAAAATTTAAAAAAGTTCAGAAGAATTATGTAGTATTTTGATTATGTAATAATCTTTTTACATTTTAAAATGTAAAAGAGAAAATATAAGTTATAAGTTAAAATAAATAAGTTATTTTTTGTAAACATTACCATGTAAAACCTATAGAGACAGAAAGCACTACAAGTCTGTAGCCTGAGGTATTTTGTGTCACTCTGACATTGTCACGTTGCGCTACTGTGAGGAGCACGGAGACGAAAGAACGAGGAGACGAGGAGTGGAATTCAAGCATATAGATTTTAATAACATCCAGGGAACAAGGAAAACACATGTAGCAAGGGTGGACGTATACAATTCCGGACGAAGGAGAACAGAACAGGCTAGAACTCAAATAGGGCAGATAACGAGGGGCAGACAGGTGAGGAGGATAACTAATAACAAGGAACACCTGGAACTAATAGAACTAAATGGGGACAGGAACAGGAAGGACCAAATAAGGGCAAGGAAGGCCCATGGGGAGCAAAACACACACAAAACAAGGAACAGAGTCTGATGTTACTACCCCCTCCCGGAAGGCGCATCCCGCACAGTAACAATTCCACCAGGGAGGGGGGGTGGGCGCCCTGGAGGTTGGTGCAAGACTGGGACACACGGAATACCTCCAGGGCGGATCAGGCAGTCCAGGGTGCCATGGCGGCACAGGGAGCTCAGGGGCCATGGCGGCGCAGGGAGTTCGGGGCGGAGCAGTGAGACTAGGAAGCCATGGCGGAGCAGGCAGTTCAGGAGGCCATGGCGGAGCATACAGTTCAGGAGGCCATGGCGGAGCACACAGTTCAGGAGTCCATGGCAGAACAGGGAGCTCGGGGAGCCATGGAGGAGCAGGCTCGGGGACTGGAGCCCTCACTGGGTTAAACTCGGGGACAGAAGCCCTCACTGGGCTAAACTCGAGGACAGGAGCCCTCACTAGGCTAAACTCAGGGACAGGAGCCCTCACTGGGCTAAACTCGAGGACAGGAGCCCTCACTAGGCTAAACTCAGGGACAGGAGCCCTCACTGGGCTAAACTCTGGGACAGTAGCCCTCACTGGGCTAAACTCGGGGACAGGAGCCCTCCGTGGGCTAAACTCGGGAACAGAAGCCCTCTTTGGGCTGGATTCGGAGGCTGGAGCCCACACTGGAGCGAGCTCTGGGGCTGAAACTCGGGGACAGGAGCCCTCTCTGAGCTAAACTCAGGGACAGGAGCCCTCACTGGACTAAACTCGGGAACAGGAGCCCTCCGTGGGATAAACTCGGGAACAGGAGCCCTCTTTGGGCTGGATTCGGGGGCTGGAGCCCACACTGGAGCGAGCTCTGGGGCTGGAGCCGACACGGGAACGATCTCTGGGGCTGGAGCCAACACAGGAGTGAGCTCTGGGGCTGGAGCCGGCACGGAAGCGAGCTCTGGGCCTTCTCCTCCTTAGATTCCCCTTTAGGTTCGGGGTAAAAGGGGTGGTCGGCGGGCTTGACAGAGGAACGGCTGGCGGGCTTGACATAGGAACGGCCGGTGGGCTTGACAGAGGAACAGCCAGCGGGCTTGGGAATGCTGCGGCCGCAGGGTTTGAGAATGCTGCGGCCGGCGGAGGGGTTCCGGATCGGAGGCTCTGCAGACACCGGATGACCGCCTCCTTCCGGTCGAAGTTGGTGGTGTCTGCGAGTTCCGCGGGGCGATGGTATGTGATCCCGAGCCGGAACAGCGTCACCAGGGTCTCCCCATCGAGGGAGCTGGCGAGAGCGAGCGGCACGAATGCCCTCGCGTAGGTGATCGGGTCGTGGCTCGCCTGAGCCACGGCGATGAACATCGCTCGTTCCTCCATTTTAGCGGGGAGAAACAAACAGGAAAACAAAACACTTTTCAAAAACAAAAAACAAACACGGGGAGAAGGGGCGCCGCTTACTGTCCAGGTCCGGAATTCTGTCACTTTGCGCTACTGTGAGGAGCACGGAGACAAAGGAGCGAGGAGACGAGGAGTGGAATTCAAACATATAGATTTTAATAACATCCAGGGAACAAGGAAAACACACGTAGCAAGAGTAGATATATACAATTCCGGACGAAGGAGAACAGAACGGGCTAGAACTCAAATAGGGCAGATAATAAGGGGCAGACAGGTGAGGAGGATAACTAATAACAAGGAACACCTGGAACTAATAGAACTAAATGGGGACAGGAACAGGAAGGAACAAATAAGGGCAAGGAAGGCACATGGGGAGCAAAACACACACAAAACAAGGAACAGAGTCTGACAGACATCTTGCTTGGCCTGTTTGGTGTTTATTTATTACTACTCTGTCATAAGAGCAATTATTTTTAAGTGATACTTTCCACATAGACAATGACCAGAGCTCACCTCTTCTATGACTAAAATGTTTTTACTAAAATGGTCTATCTATGTGATCTGTCTAAAGATTGTATTTGTATAAATGAAACTCATTGTAGTATATAAAACCATAAATGTTACCTCTGTAAACCCTCAAGACTGTCAGCAAGTCCTCCTCACCCCTACCTCCAATATTAATGCATAATAAATGTATGTCTTTTTTTTTTAATTCAAAGGTTTGTTAGATTTTAGATGGAATAACTGATGGAAGAAGAAACTTCTAGATGGAAGAAAACTTCATGATGTTCATGATTCAATAATATAGATATATTAGTTATACTACTGTTCAAATATTTTGGGTCGATAAGATTTAAAACTGTTTTTGTCTCTTATTGTTTATTTTTTCCCAAAAAAAATTAAGAACAGTAATTTTGTGAAAGATTATTACAATTTAAAATAACAGTTGTCTATTTTTATATATTGTAAAACTTATGTGACAACAAAGCTGAATTTTCAGCATCATTACTCCAGACTTCAGTGTCACATGATCCTTCAGAAATCATTCTAACATGCTGATTTGCTGCTCAGGAAACTTACTATCAATGTTGAAAGCAGTGCGGCTTAATATTTTTGTGAAATCCGTGATTCAGGATTCTTTGCTGAATCAAAAGAAACAGAAATCTTTTGTAATATTATAGATGTCACTGTCAATTATGATGTGTCCTCGCTGAATAAAAGTATTAATTTCTTTCAGAAAACGGTATATACGTAATTAAAAAAATGTATTATAAGAATTATACTTATTTAATAGTTAATTACTCGCTTGATTTGCAACAATTTATATACAATGATTTGCACCTAATAACACTCAAGTATTAAATATGTAAGAAATAGCCTACATTGTGTAGCTTTTTCTTGACATTTTGAAATATTCACATTAATGAAATAATTGTAATCCATTTAGAACTTTGAACGTGTGTTTTAATGTCTCTTTTACTTTCATAATTTGTCAGTGACCCAGATACTATAATGATCTATTATTATGTGTTTAAGTGTTTTTAGAGATGCACGCACGTTAAGAACTACGACGTGCAAGATAAAAACTCAATTTGCATACATTTCCATTAGAATGCAATCAGCCAGTTTGACCTCGCTTTCTGATCCTTCAGATACAGGTTAAGAATCAGCTTTACCTGAGATACTCCTGCAGGCAGGTGTCGCAGAATCTGTGTCCGCAGGTGGACACCTGCACGGGGTCCCGCATCGGCTTTACACACAGAGGACAATAAAAGCTCCTCCTCGGTCTCTCCAGAAACTTTAAATTTAAACCGGGCATAATGCCTTTGAAGATATCAACTTCAGACTGATAAACTGCTGGAATAAAACTTTATAAATAAACTTAATGCAAAGATGTAGAACCCTATTAATAGCTCATTTATCGATCCAACACTAAACAACAATCGAGCTCTCATGACATTTCCGTCTTCAGTAGGGTACAGCACAGGGAAATGTTTACTCATTCCAACTGTACTCAAGGCCGCCCACAGGAGCGAGAGGAGGAGCCAGCAGCAGCAGCCTCCTCGACACCTGAACAACTAATATTGCAGCACGGGCAGTGTTATTTTACTATCATTGAGATTTGATTCAGTTTTCATTCATATTATAAAATTAGTTTTTATTTTTATTTTTTCTGTTTTAATTTTAGTTTTGAGTAAAAGTTTTGAGTACATTTTTATTTGTTGGCATTCTTTTTTTATTTGTATTGACTATATCTTTATAGGCCCAGTTTTATTAAGTTTAATTTCAGTTATTTTAGTAGGCCTTACATCAAGTACAAACTGAGAAATGTTGCCTTGGCAACTATTTTGAATTCTTTTTTTATTTTGTAATTTTCCATTTAATTTTAATGTTAACATTTTAGCCTTTTTAAAATAAATATTTAAATAAATACATTTTTTATAAATTATGTCTATATACAGTAGTTTTTATGATTTTTATTGCCGTTTTAGTTATTTTAGTATGTAAATGTAAACGAGAAATTTTGGCAACTAGCTGATTTTTTTTTTTACAAATGTATTTTATAAAAAGTGAAGTGACATGACATGTGGCCAAGTATGGCTACCCATAATAGGAATTAGTGCTCTGCATTTATCCCATCCAAAGTGCACACACACAGCAGTGAACACACACACACACACCGTGAACACACACCCAGAGCAGTGGGCAGCCATTTTTTTTGCTGCGGCACCCGGGGAGCAGTTGGGGGTTCGGTGCCTTGCTCAAGGGCACCTCAGTCGTGGTATTGAAGGCGGGAGAGAGCGCTGTACATTCACTCCCCCCACCTACAAGCCCTGCCGGTACGAGACTCGAACCCACAACCTTTGGGTTACGAGTCCGACTCTCTAACCATTAGGCCACGACTTCCCCAGCATTATTTCATTTATTATTTTAGTTAATGTTTATTTTAACCCCTTAACTGTCACTCACATTTTTGAACATATAC
>NW_015548175.1:77598-78044 GCF_001515605.1 Sinocyclocheilus anshuiensis | reverse complement strand
TTCTATTTCATTGAGTATTGTAGTTAAATTTTCACAGTCATGCCAACAACATTCATAGGAGCACTAGACAAAGTTATCATCTATATAGCAATGGTTCTTAATGAAAACTACAACAGTAATAGGCCTATGTATTGTTGAATGAATAATAAACAACTGATAAAATTATATACCACTAACCTAAAGTTATGGTGCAATATAATAGAATTTAACAATGCTCATTCCTCCAAAACAGAGAAAACATCTTTCACAAACATCTTCATGTCTGTCTCTTTTAACCCTTTAACTGTCACTCACATTTTTGAACATAGACGTGCACGATCCAAACTTACATTTTTATAATTCATGAAGGAAAACATTTTGTAACATGATATTGATGTACACTCTAAAAAATGCTGGGTTGTTTCAACCCAACTTTGGGTCAAATATGGACTAACCCAACCGTTGGG
>NW_015548175.1:61935-77472 GCF_001515605.1 Sinocyclocheilus anshuiensis | reverse complement strand
GTTGGGTTAGTCCATATTTGACCCAAAGTTGGGTTGAAACAACCCAGCATTTTTTAGAGTGTACCATTTTCATGGTAATGCAATGTTTGATTTTAAAATGGTTTCAAAGGATGAATTTTGAGATTTAAAGTTTTCAATTGATATATAATTTCTGGGTTAAATACAACCCAGTGCTGGGTAAAATAGGGACAAACCCAGCAACTGGGTTGTTTTGACCCAGCGTGTTAAACATTTAACCCAACCGCTGGGTCAAAACAACCCAATTGCTGGGTTTGTCCCTATTTTACCCAGCACTGGGTTGTATTTAACCCAGCATTTTTTAGAGTGTGTTATGATGTAGATTTTGAGGTGCACTCTTGTCAAAAATTAATCTATTACTTTTCCTACATAATTTTTAACAAAAGCATTGGTAAAATATCTATTTAGGAGTCTTAGACCTTTCCAACGATATATAGTTTATCATGATTAGATTAGGATTTAATTGTAATATAGTGAAGTAAACTTAGGCGTCCCACAGAGGGGACGGGTGACAGTTAAAGGGTTTTAAGTAACAAACATGTTTTTTTTTATGGTTTTAGTTTTAATTACCAATAATAACCCTGAATATGTAGTCACAATTAAATTTGAATTGAAACAGTTTTCTGATGTTATGCTTAAAATCAATGACAGCAAGACGAATAATAGTTTAGTGTCTCTTTCCTCCTCCCCCATCCACCTGCTTTACAGTGTTAGCATAGCACCCTCTGCGTTAATGTTGGAATTTGATACCACAACACCTCCCAATGGCTCTCACAGTTCAAAAGGTATGAACAACGTGCCTGAGATGTATTCATTTACCAAATTTGCTGTTGATTTGTTATATACATAGTTGAAAATACCCTTATAGCGGGTTATTTACATTACATCATAAGTAGCCTACTGTTTCTTGTCTTACTAGAGTGTGTAAATGTAGGCTAGACGTTTTAGACAGTTTCATCGAAACAGGTTTCAAGCCGTAGAACCAGTTTTACTTCCTCGTTCCACAAAGGAATATTCAGGTTGACCTTAGACTCCTTGTAGGCCATTTCAGCCGTAAAAAGCACAGAGCTTGTTCAGTATAGTTTACTGTTTGGAAGATGTGAAAGATGCATTGATGCTCAGTTATTGCGACTTTAAAAAACCCTTCTGTGATGAGTAACTGAAAAGGGCTTTTGTTTGCTTTTAAAAATGATTCGAGTTAATCTGTCAGAAAAGCAGTACATTTGATTGGTGTCAACCATGAGAAGGAGCACACGTGAGCTTTTGTGTATTTGTGTAGGAGGGCAACAAAGAGCCAGATAAAGAAAAGAATAGTAAAAATCAAAGAGAAGCTATAAGAAACATGACAAGTGCAACAGAAGCTACACAATTAAACCAGAAAACCCACATGCAGCTGTGTAAAAACAAGTTTATTGTTGCATTAAAAATTATTTCTGTATGTCATAAAAGTTTCTATATACTGTATCTATGGAATTATTATAAGACATATACAGTATGTTAGGACTAATGGAAATGTGGAAACATGCATTGATCCTTCAGATATGCAACAGAAATTTCAGCATATAGAGTGAAATGTTGTCATGTATATTGTAGGAATATTATCAGAAACATATTACATATATGGTTTAGTTGGACTGCTTTCTTCACTGAATAGTTCACCAAATTTTAGTACTCACCCTCATGTTGTTGCAAACCTATATGACAATTCCTATTCACTTGCATTGCATGAAAAAAAGAGCAGCGTAACTATTTTTCAAAATTTCCTCATCTTGTTTCATAGGAAAAGGAAATACATACGGGCTTGGGACAACATGAGGGTGAATAAACGATGACACAGTTTTCATTTTTGAGTAAACTTCACATGAACCAATTCTTCATAAATCTGACTGAATCACATAACTGCAGCACAAACTTGTTAACGCTTCACAAAACTCACATTTAGACTTTTGAAATGTGCATTTCTTCAAAATGCTGGACTTCTTATTCAAAATAGCATATATTATAAGTTATGTGCATAAGAAAACAAAATCATTCTATTCTGAGAGACCTTCATTAAAAAACATCCCAGACATGATGGACTCCTGACAAGGGTCTTTGAGCATCATAAAAAGAGTGTATTCTAAAACAGACACTGATTAAAGTGCTCCAGATATCATAATAATTAGTATTAAAATTGTATGTTAGTTTCAATGACCTAAAATGCAGCATTGTCATAATGAGTGAAATGAATCATGGCCATGATAATAAAACTAAGGCAAAGGAGGGAAGCAGCACTTCAGTAGGAGTTAGCCGACCGTCTGACCAAGGCCTTGTGCGGCTGTGTGTTCAGGGTGGAGGTACGATTTCTTCATATTATTCACATTCTTAGTCAGTGAAGTATCTCTGTAAAAAAAAAAAAAAAAAGAGTCTGTTAGGAAAGGCTCATATGAATGGCTCATATGATTTTTATATCTGATTGGATGAGCACTTTTGTGATATTGAAATTAATTTTATTTGAGTTAAAACTATTGTCAATATTTTATTATTAAAAACGTTTTAATATAATAAAATATTTATATGTACAATACAATATATTAATATAAAAATATTTTAAAATCATATATATATATACAGTAATATATTTACATTTAATTCATCCATGTTTATGTTTATGTTCTCATAAAAATAAATTATATTGAAGGAATAATATATACTTGGAGGAAGAATAGCCTATTCGCATTATTATTATATTATTAAAACATTTGATTAATTAAACATTGGTATTTTCAATCGTACTAGAATTTCTGTTTTTATAACAAAAAAAAAAGTTAATATTGTCAATAAATTTTATATGTATAATAATATAATTTATATTAAATATAAATATTATATTAATATCTACATTGTATTTTAAAATATTACAAAACATGAACAAATAATTAATAGATTATTTGTTAAGATGTGTAAATAGAGGTCTACACAACAAACAAAGACCAACGAATGAAGATCATATGAACTGAAAGTTTACTGACATTTGTAAGCATTTCAATTTACATTAAATAATCATATGTTAACCATTAGGTAATGTTTAGTAAGTTCATTAGTAAACATTAACAAGGACATTATCTCATATGTGCATATATATTAACTAATGATCTGTTAAGCATTATGTAATGTTTGTTAATGATTTATAAATGAAAGTTATTATAAAGTTTTACCAAAATCATATCCAGAAATGGAGAATGCCTTCATTTAAAGATACAAATTACAGTGTGTTTGCATTTTTCCAAAAAATGTATGGCAAAAAAGTTGAAAACATTCTTTCCTCAGTATTTAGGCTGAGCGTAATATTCAGAGATATTAATAACGTATGCTGCTGCATCGCTTTTCAAACTGAATGAACATCACAAGAATCTATGAATACTGACAATCATGCAGCTAGAGAATTTTACTGTTGTTTCATATCTTTTGCATAAGTACGCCAAACATTTCTCACATCTCTGACCATCTCCCATCCTTGTAAAAAAAAAAAAAAAAGAGTCTGTTAGGAAAGGCTCATATGAATGGCTCATATGATTTTTATATCTGATTGGATGAGCACTTTTGTGATATTGAAATTAATTTTATTTGAGTTAAAACTATTGTCAATATTTTATTATTAAAAACGTTTTAATATAATAAAATATTTATATGTACAATACAATATATTAATATAAAAATATTTTTAAATCATATATATATATACAGTAATATATTTACATTTAATTCATCCATGTTTATGTTTATGTTCTCATAAAAATAAATTATATTGAAGGAATAATATATACTTGGAGGAAGAATAGCCTATTCGCATTATTATTATATTATTAAAACATTTGATTAATTAAACATTGGTATTTTCAATCGTACTAGAATTTCTGTTTTTATAACAAAAAAAAAAGTTAATATTGTCAATAAATTTTATATGTATAATAATATAATTTATATTAAATATAAATATTATATTAATATCTACATTGTATTTTAAAATATTACAAAAAAAATGTCTATATACAAATATTCTATTTTTATTTAAAAAAAAAACTTCTGTATTTTGCTCAAAACAAATGAACGAAATACTCAATAATTTCACATATCTAAAATGAAAATCTGTCATGTATTTAAAATAAAATGTTTCACATGGGTATAATAATCTGTTACCTGTAAAATCACTGCAACAAAGACGGCCATCAGAGCCAGCAGCGCCATGCGACCCAGGCTGCCGAAGTCGACATGTTTGAGGATGAAAAAGCGTGCCCAGCCCAGCTTATCTGCTGTATGTGGAGGGTAACGCATATTATTCACCCCCTCCATCTTCAACTGCTTGATTAGACAGCCGCGCAAGTGGCTCAAGTTATCAAAGCCGTACTTGCCGTGATAATGGCCCATCCCACTGTTACCTGCAGGGGGAGCCGAAGAGCTGAGCTACAGTCCACATAACACAGCATGCATGACATGTATGCTTCTGCAGCTTCTCTCAGAGGTCAAAATTACTGTCCTATTTATGTAAAAGAAAACAAGTTTCATTAAAAGAACTCACCAACTCCACCAAAAGGCAAAGAGGTTACTGAGAAGTGCATCAAACAGTCATTGGCCAACACTCCACCACTGGAGGTCTCCGCAATCAAACGCTTGATCAACTATAATGAAAGGACAGTTTTGTACAATTGTCTTAAGTAAAACTTCATCTTTTTTATATTGTGAACAAATAATCAGTTTAAACCTTGTTGTCTGAAGAAAAGATGTACAAGGCAAGGGGTTTCTCTCTCTGGTTGATGAATTTGATGGCTTCATCTGCACTGCTAACTGTCAGGATGGGCAACAGAGGCCCGAAGATCTCCTCCTGCATCACCTTGGCATCCGGC
Organism: Sinocyclocheilus anshuiensis; assembly: GCF_001515605.1. Taxonomy (NCBI): domain Eukaryota; kingdom Metazoa; phylum Chordata; class Actinopteri; order Cypriniformes; family Cyprinidae; genus Sinocyclocheilus; species Sinocyclocheilus anshuiensis. The sequence continues at coordinate 72,571 of NW_015548175.1, read as the reverse complement.
TTCACATCCCTTAAAACTGTTGGACCTGTGAGGAAATGCATATGAAATAAAATTGAGAGTTATAAATGTGATTAAACAATAAATCCGTTTAATTATCTTCTGAATTGCTGCAACTGCAAATAAAATGCTTGTAGTAACTTAAAAATGCAGCTAAATTATACCAATATAGCACTCAGACTCCTCGTTTTCACCCCCCACAGCAATAGTGCTGCCCTCCAACAATGCCATCAGTCTCTTGAAGTGGCGCTGATTGATGATGCGTCCGTAATCCAGACATTTTTTGGGGTCTTCGGTATAGAATTCCTGATCATCACAAAAGGAAGTGTGTATTAGCCCATTAGACATTTTATATTTGTTACCAGACCCAGACTGTCATTCACATACGTACTTTAATATTCTTCTTGATCTCTTCAATCACTCTGTCTTGCATACTGGGGTCACACAGTATGTAGTCTGGAGCAATGCAGGTCTGACCACAGTTTGAATACTTCCCCCATGCAATACGCCTGTAATGTCACAGAGAACATGTATTCAAAATAATTTTACAGCTTCAGTGCGTACAAACGAGGGATTCATTCTGAATCGACTGACCGGCAGGCAACGGAAAGGTCACAGTTCTTGTCGATGTAGCACGGGCTCTTTCCGCCCAGTTCCAGAGTGGTAGGGGTTAAGTGTTTAGCAGCGGCCTCCATGATGATTTTAGCCACTGTGCCGTTTCCAGTGTAGAAGATGTGATCAAACCGCTGCTTGAGCAACTCTTGGGTCTCTGTCACCCCACCGGTGACAACAGGATACAACTCCTGAGATCAACATCATGAATTAAAATATTTAGTTAGGGTTACCCAAACTATTATTTCTTTTTATTTAAAGGGGTCATGAACTGAGAAATCATATTTCCCGTGATCTTTTGACATATAACAGGTCAATGTACTATATAAACATCCGGTAAGTTTCAGAACTCAAAACTTTCTTGTTATTTCAAAAACAGCTTTTATTGAAACCAAGCTCAGAAAACGACTCGTTTTGGAATTTGTCGCACTATGAGGTCAGAAGAAGAAGATCAACGCCTGCTTCTACATTATCAATCATGTCAGCGGAGATCAGGACAACTAGATGAGCCCCAGAGACAGATCCCCAGTGAAGACCTTGTCTCCTAGACGGCCACCGGGACAAGACCACAGGAACCATTTGAGTCCTCTGCACAATGTGACATTGCTGCAGCCTGGAATTGAACTGCTGGTTTCGTCTGGCCAGAGGAGAACTGGCCCCCCGATCGAGCCTGGTTTCTCCCAAGGTTTTTTCTCCATTCTGTCACTGATGGGAGTTTGGGTTCCTTGACGCTGTCGCCTCTGGCTTGCTTAGTTGGGGACACTTAATTTCCAGCGATATCGTCGACTTGATTGCACAGATACTATTTGAACTGAACTGAGCTGGATGATGACATCACTGAATTCAATGATGAACTAACTGCCTTTAACTGAAAATTTAGTTTTTACTATTGTCATTTTGCATTATTGACACACTATTTTTCTAATTAATGCTGTACAGTTGCTTTGACACAATCTGTATTGTTAAAAGCGCTATATAAATAAAGACGACTTGACTTGGCTTGATTATTGCCTCTTTAGCTCCGCCCACTGATTCACGCATGTAGTAGGAGGAGAGAAACACTAGAGAGATGCAAACACAGGATTACTCCATCAACAAAACCATAGAGATGCCTGCATTTCTCTTTCATGTCAGAAGCAGCGTGAGCTCTTGAAGTATCAGTTTACTGTAGAGAGATTTGTTGTGTCAATCCGTGCCACATCCAGTGACACCCGATTATAATGCGTTCTGTTGACTATAATCGCGGTGCTCACGTCTGGTGTAAACACGGGGTAACATTGGGAAAGAGCTCCAGATCGCCTCAGTGAAACACTGTTTGTTTGCTTGCTTTACTTTACTGTGGATTCATTTTTAAACAAGCCAGTTCGATGCAGGCTTTTCAGAGAGACTGAAAGTTAAAGATGATGCAGTGCTGAGCTTGACAATATTGGATCCAAGTGTGAGTAAACCTGTTTTTACCACTATTGCATTGTCTGTTCCAGACTGTTTGATATATACTGAGTATTTATACGTTTTTAACCCAAATGACTCATGTTGTTTTCAAAGTATGTCACAGCAGTGTACATCTATTATTTTAATATGCAAAACTGCATATTAAAATAATAGATGCAAGCCAATCATAGCAGTGGGCGTTTACTTCCGAGTCTTGAATGCGCCCCACCTATTAAAACAGACCGTTCTGCAGAGAGGCTCAAAAACAGAATAGAAAATAGCCTATTACTTTTAAATTAGGATGTTTTTTTGATGTAAAAATCTTGCTAGCATTATAAGTGGGCCTCAGAGAATATTATAAAATAATTTTTAAAAATGCAGTTCATTACCCCTTTAATTTATAAACCATATTAGGGCTTTTCACACTTGAAATTGTTAACCCTGGGTCGTTCAAAACCTCGGATAAACGGAATCCTGAGTTATCTCATCTTAGCAAGTAATCTTGGGTATTCATAAGCTGTCGTTCCACACTGTACATTCCTAAACCCCGGGTTAATTTTCTTATTTGCATATTTTTAGTGTCAGTGTCACTGACTGGACGAATGCAGCACACAACGTGTTTACATAACGGCTGTAGCATGGCGCATCCTCACATAATATATTGCTGATTGTACTGTCAATCAGCAATATATTTCGGATTTTAAAGGTAAGAATAAAACGGTCTTTCTTCACTCCAATTCATGTGTTTTCCATTAGCATTTGGCACTTTTTCACTGTTTATGCAATGTGCTGTGTTTCCGTGACTGGCCAAAGCACACAAATATATGACACAGTCTGTTGTTAAGCATCTAACAGTAACATTCTAACACCACATCGTTTCACACTGTAAAAATTTAGCTCCGCAATGTGGGGTTAAGATTGCAAAAACACTGCTAACCCTGCTCCGGAGCATAACCCAGGTTAAAAAGTGCATTCATAACCCAGGTTAAAAAGTGGAGCAAACCACACTTCTAAATTACAAGTGTGAAATGTACCTTTAACCGGGGTTAAAAACAAGGTTTAGAATGACAATAACCCAGGGTTAAGCACAGTGCGAAAAGCCTTTTTGTGTTTATTCAGAAAGTTATGAAAAAAAAAAGGAATCTTACTTTGTCCAGGTAAAGTGGTAAGAGATCCTCCATTACTTTGGAAGTGTGAGAACTGACTTCAGAGGGCTTTATTACAGCTGCATTGCCTGCCAACACAGCATTACTTGTATGACAATATTCTTATCAAGTATATTACATTAAGACAATTGTTCTACATCTTTACAGGTAAACTTACTAGTAAAACCCTAGTTCTGTAATAATAGTGTAGATGTGGAGCTCAAATAAAAAAATACTTTCAACTCTGGTGGTGAATACTTTAATTTTCTACACTTGCAAAAATATGAGCAACATATATATGAAATATACAAAACCTGATATTTTACTTAGTAAACAACTTTTAAAAATGCAGGATTTGCTAATAAAGAGTGTTTGTTTGTTTGCTTGCTTGCCTTAAGTCATTTACAAGCCTTCTGAACTTTCCCACAATTTTTTTTTTTTGCAAGTGCTAACGTTGTTGAAAGGGACTGAAGCAAAGGAACAGTTTTGTACTTTGGTCTGTTAGCACAAGGGAGTTACACATAAGTAGGACAAAGTACAGTGCAGTGTTATTTTAGTATCACTGAGATATTATAATAGTTTATATTAATATTTTTAATTAGTGTTTTTATTACTTTTTATATTTTCTGTTTTCATTGTAATTTTAGGTAATATTTTAGTAATTTTGTAGTGTTTTGTCATTTTTATTGTTTTCTTTTTAAATATGTCTATATAGCGGCGCATTTCAGTTTAAGTTAAACAAATAAAAATAAGAAATGTTGTCTTGGCAACTGGTTTAAATAAAAAATTGTCATTGTTAACATTGTATTTCAGTAACACAAAAATCCTTAAATGTGCTTTTTATTCATGTTACTAAATTTTTTTTTTTTTCACACCATAAAAACTGATGTCTCAGACAAATGTCTCATATATAATGTTTTGAAGCTGGTGGAAAATGTTCCGGAACATATACTAAGGTTCAGAAGCCTATGACTAAAATGAAAATCTGGGAATCAAAAAGTAATTCAAACCTGGAAATATACAGGTTTTTTTTTTTGACACTTTAAAAAGCTGTGGTGTAAATAATTAGGAAATATTTAAAATTCTTGACTATTTTGGTCACTGAATAAATAAGCACATTTTATTCGTTTTGAATAAGATGATGATCAGGTTTTGCAAAAATGTGTGGAGTTCATGTAGCTTGAGTGTTGCTATTATTGAAGCAAAATGGTTGTTAAACTGATAATATAAAAAACATTAAATCAGAAAAATGCCAAACCAGTGGTATCAGACTTTAAGACCATACAAGGCCTCAAGATATATTTATAGGCTACATAAAGACTTCAGGTAAGCTCTAGTCATAATATTTTGCACATTTCATATAAATTGATTCAGATGGCCTGCAACAGACCTCCATTACCTGCTGCTATAGCTCCTATGAGGGGCCCGATGGTGACTGCCCAGGGGTAATTCCAGGCCCCTATGACCAGCACTACTCCCAGAGGCTCAGGCTGGATGTAGACCTGGTCTGAGATGGTCATCATGCTCTTGCTCACAGGTCGAGGAGCAGCCCATTGTTTCAGATTTCTCACAGCCAGGTTAATCTCACTTTCCAGACCCAGAGTCTCAAACAAAGGAGTTCCACACTCACTCTGTCACCAGATATATAAAGCCCAGATTAGTTACATAAGCAAACAATATATAGAACTGAACAATACACAAGTTGATGTGTCACCAACCCTTCTGAGATCCTTTTTGAGACCCTCTGAAACTTCCGTCTGTCGTTCTCTGACAAAACGCAGCAGGTTTTTTAGCTGGGTAACACGGTACTCCAGTGATTTGCTCCGGCCGGTGAGGAAGGCCTTCCTGGCACGATCCACTGCTTTCTGCTCTCGAGACATACTGTGAAAGGGGAAGTCGTTCATTTCACTCTGGTTACACTTCTGTCACATTTAGGTAAACATCACGCAATGATCTCATATATCATAAGTGCTCTTGGCCAAGTATAAGATCTATAATGGATTGACATCTGCATTACACCAAATACACAAAATAATGTTCTTTTCAGCAGCATCATATGACCCCTTTAAAAAGTGAATGATGGAGCAAACAAATTTTTTCAAAACTGTTTCACAATATCAGAAATCATATGACAGCTCATGACTTTGCATTATGACATGGCTGTCTCTGAGCTTTAAAAATGTTTTCAACATCATGCCATAACCACATCTCTGTTTCTATTGATTTAACAATAGAATTGTTATTTATACTCAGTTTTATGAGCTTTCAGAGTGTCAACTCCGTTTTTTTTTTTTATTATGAGCAATTAAATTCAAAGTGGTTGGAAAAGTGCAATGAGCTTATTGCAGCAGGTTGTAACTTTGACACAGATTTATTTACAGAAAAAAATCATTTTTTTATTTTTAGTTTAGTGGGTAACATTTTTCTACAGTGTAATAAATGATCAAAATAATTCATTTATATAATAATAATTGTTTTTATTATTCATTTGAAAATAATCACAATATATTGTTATATTATTATTCTAGCAGTTAGCTGAAATACATTCTATAGTATACTAAATACTAGTATCTAATAATACATATAAATAATAGTTACTAATTAAGTAATTAAATGATCAAATAACTACTATTAAAATAAAAAAATAGAAGTTAGGAAAAAGGGTAGTCACGTGACAGCCTTTATTTCAGTTTGGCAGTAGTGCACAGTAGGTTAGAAGTTATGCAACGCACACATAGCGGAATATATATGAGACTATCATAGTCATTCAGTGCGTGCATGCAGAAACACGATGAAATTATATGTATTTGCCGTCCATACGGTTTATAGGGTCTCATATAACTCTCTCCCGAATACGATTATATAATAGTTAAGATTCTTAGTGTCTCATTGCCTTGCGCAGTTGCAATTACACGTTTATAACAGGCTGGAATCTCAGAAGAAGAAATGAGATGAAACGGGTTCAGCTCTTCCTTTTATTACTGTTTCACGACATCGCTGCTGTCGGAGCCTAATACTAGGAACTCGATTAATACGCTTTCGAAAATGACAACAAAAAGCCTTAGTTCCGGACATTACCTTTAGCTATTTCACAGTGCGTCCACGCCTTTCGCTGTATATTTTATTGAGGATGAAGCGTCCAGATCAGATAGTGCAGTCAAGCTGAACGATTGTAAACATTAAACACTACTGTTCCGTTAACAGTAGATACGCAAGCGGAGGGGGCGGAGTTTCGTCGGTGGGCGTGGTCACAAAGCTTCAAAGCCAGCCCGTAGGCAGTGTATTTAGGTACAATACACACGCACTGACAGAGAACTGATAGAGGAGGCTATGTTGCATTTGGGTAACACTTTCAGAATCATGCTTCTAAATCTAAATTAGAGAGAACATGTCACGTATCTTCTTTTATAGTCTAAAATGTTTTTAAAACATATAAATCACTCCATGTGATTTATTCTTGGCTCATTGCAAACGATAGGAAAGTCAAAATGTTACCCAACAGCAACACCTCAAACTTCTGTTACAAATGTTACCAATAGGGTTAAATGTGTAAAAAAATAAATGAACAATATTGTGATACTAATCAGACAGTATAGAAACTACAAAGCAGAAGATTTGATGATAATATTCAATCATTCTGCAATGGTAGCTAATCGCTGAGAGTTTTTGTTGGACTTAAAGGGATAGTTCACCCAAAAATGAAATTTCTGTCATCACTTACTCACCCTCATGTCGTTCCAAACCTGTATGAGTTGCTTTCTTATGTTGAACGGTAATCAAACAGTTGGTGGTTGCCATTGACTTCCATAGTATTTATGTTCCTACTATGGAAGTCAATGGCAACTACCAACTGTTTGATTACCAGCAATCTTCAAAATATCTTCTTTTGTGTTCAACATAAGAAAGCAACTCATACAGGTTTGGACCGACATGAGGGTGAGTAAATTATGACAGAATTGTCATTTTTGGGTGAACTATCCCTTTAAGTCATCTATGTTTTTAGTGGTCACCAGAAAGCAAACAGCATGTTAATTGGTCACTTTTCATGCCACTCTTAGCAGTGTCCAGTATGGCAAGCCGTTCAGGAAATAATACATGTGTATTGTGTGGATATGGATTGGTTCGGGTAGATTGTTTGCATATTTAAGTTCGTTACTGATTCCAAATTACATGACACAAGTTGTAGTTGGTAACGTAATCCATTACATTACACAGTTTAGGTAATATAATCAGACTATTTTTTGATTACTTTTAGATTACTTTTGACCTAACTCATTTACCACATTGATTTAAATAGGGTAATCTTTTAGCATATTGATAAAAATACAAAGAGAAAGAAAATATATTCTATTCATTGTAATTAACAACATGAACTGCATTAAACATATCATTACCACTGAACGATAGTTCAAATAAAAATTAATGTGTTCATCAATAAGCTAGATGATGCAATGTTGAAATGTTGAAAAAAACTATTGAAATGGTTCATGTAAATCCAGTGGTCAAATTCTGTGTCACGAATTCGGCCCATGGACTTCCGTTTATTCACCACCAGAGGTCACCCTTTCCATTACATTGACTCTCGCACAACACAAACTGTTGCATAGCACCCCGGACTACATATCCCATCATTCTTTGCACGATTTGCACACTGCACTGATTGCACTCATTGCACACAGCTGTTTCTAATCACCTCACTCACTATATAACACCCACTCTAACCACCTTTCTCTGCTGAGTATTGTTTAGCCCGTACCCCATTCCGAGTCTCTGTGTTTTCCTTGTTTTGCCTTGCCTTGCCTGTTTCCGCGGTTTCTGATCTTTGCCTGTTTTCCTGGATTTTTCCCTCTCGTCTCGCCCCTGTGATTCTGTCTGCCGATCGGTGACCTACGCTAGCCCTGGGACTATTCTTGTGTTTTGCCCGCCATATACCTGTTTGCCATTGTTTGACCCTGCCTGTTTACCACGTCTCTTTAATAAAGCTTGCAGATGGATCCACACGTCTCACGTCTCGTCAGCCCCGTTACATTCTGTATGGCCACTCAATTTTCTGTGTAATTATAGCCACCTGATTTTATGAATTTATGCCTATTTTTGAAAGGTAAATTCAAAAGAGGAAAAAGAGGAATTAGGGAGAATCAATCAATTATGAATAATTTATTGCTATTGTGTAAATAATATGTACTAAATAAAAAAGTAACTGTAGTAAAAAAAAAAAAAGTACTTAATTGTTAGAATCTGATTACATAAATTACCAGCCAGCACTGGCATTTTGGCAGCCTTGTTGTTACATACTAGAGTTATGTAGTCATAGAAATTCTTTAAAGAAAAATACATTTTTGAAAATCAAAAATGCAGATGTGTTAAAAATGTATGGCACATTAGACAGGAAAGAGGTATTAAGAACTTTAAGTGAATAGTCATACAGGATCAGGCAGACAAATATACAATGTGCACAAATGTAAAGATATGAAATTAGAAATAATTTGTTTTTATTTGTATTGTACATGTAGGATTTAACTTATTATTAATTTAACACATTTTCTCTTCACCAGCCATGAAAACAGTTCCTCAGCATCTGTGCATAATCTATCATAGCTCCTTCTCTTTCAGGTGGATCTCTGTGGCATCATTTTGGCTTTGTAACAAAAATTCTTCTCAGTAGCACTATACCTCTAAAGTATGAAAACTGGCCGAACGCCTTGAAATATTTCCCCAAACTGGCAGAATAAATGGTAGATGTTTCCACATCAAACAAAAAGACGGCCTCAGGTGTTTGCGGACTGTGAAGGGAGAAGAACGCAGCTGCGATGACACGTCATTAGCACCATTGTGACAGTAGGCCGAACGCCTTGAAATATTTCCCCAAACTGGCAGAATAAATGGAAGATGTTTCCACAACAAACAAAAAGACGGCCTCAGGTGTTTGCGGACTGTGAAGGGAGAAGAACGCAGCTGCGATGACACGTCATTAGCACCATTGTGACAGTGCTGTGCCCCGGGAGCGGGAAAAAACAGAGGATCCATTGGAAAGAAAATGTATGAATGCAAACACACACATTCCCACATACCAGGCATATATGCACTCATACACTGAGTAAAGAGACACACACAAAAATAACTTTTTGGTTCATTACACAGTTTTTTTAAGCTTATGGAAGCATCAGAATTCTGAAATGAATTGCTGAATACAAAAGAAGATATTTGTAAGAATGGTAGCCAAACAGTTGCCGAGTAGCCTTCCATAGTTTTTTTTTTTTTTCCATACTATGGATGTCAATTGCTACTGTAAACTGTTTGGTTACCAACATTATTCCAAATATCTTCTTTAATGTTCAGCAGAAGAAAGAAACTCATGTTTGGCAGGTTTGGAAAAACATAATGGTGAGTAAATGATGACAGGATTTTCATTGGGTAAATATCCATTTCAGAACAATGCACCCTTACTTTTAAATGTAGATATGTGTTTAGCATGTGCAGGGTGATGATGCAATATATTATAAGGGAAATAAACAGAAACATTTGCTTATTTGTATTTTGACGATTTAGTTAAATAACTGATTAATCGATGAAAGACAAAGGAGAATCCCAGTAAAAGAGATTAATCTAAGGGTAAATTTATCCTATGACTTATGTACAGGCATATTAATATTTACATATTTAACTGCACATATTTTAATTGAAGATATGTCATAATAGCAACACTATGAATGCAAATTTATTAAATGATTTCACTCAATAAATCTATAAGTTTTCATGTCTGAAATCTAATTTATTGAAAAATTTAATAATAACCCCATACAATAAAATAATAATAATACTAATAGCATCATGGCACTTAGGGCCTTCTGTCCCAGTTCTGGGGAACAACTTTTGATGTTCAACATAATACAGTTTCATAGATCACTATTTTCCAGTTAGATCAATTAACCTCAAAACGGTTTCAACTGACTAAATCTCACAAATGTTGATATTTCGGTAAAATGACAAAATGAAAAAAAAAAGTAAAAATAGCATAGCCATTCATCAAAAGTGTTGATATGAGATTTCATGCCGTCTCAAGAGAGAAAAAAAACTTAAGGTGGGGGCTCATCTTACTGCATCTTACTCTGGTTAACATCAGTTAATATTAACGTGAAAGTATTTTAAGCGTTATGCGACATGCTGCTATCAGCATTCTTCAGATGATCTCTTGTTATCACAGAGACTTTACCCATTCAGAACAACTCTCTAATAAAAGTGAGTTCGCTTTTAGAGGATATCACTTGCTTGTGTTCTAGATTTAACTTGAAACTTGGCATTGTGAAGTGCGAACTGTAAATATTGTTGGTTCTTATAAGAAATTGCTTGCTATGTTACAATGTTGCTAACTAAGTCACTTTGAATATAGCGTGCTAACTGAATAAATATGAATGCAATGCAAATGAGAAAAGTGCAGACATATTCAGAAA
>NW_015548175.1:51950-61819 GCF_001515605.1 Sinocyclocheilus anshuiensis | reverse complement strand
GACGAAGAAGAGAATGATGTGTGCTCCCGGCGCCTATTTATACTATAGTCGCACCGGTAGTGACGTCATGGCTGTCGCCGGCCAACGAGTTGGTGTTTTTTCAATGTATGCTTCAGACACGGGTCACGACGAGGCATTCCCCATAGCGACCCCTAGAGGACGCAGTTCGAAGTTCCCATGAAAGGGAACAGATACGTGCAAATTATGTTAGTAACACAACACATAAAGGATAGCTTACCCAAAAATGAAAATTCTGTCATCATTTACTCAGAGTTGATGAAACCGTTGCCATGGGAGAAATAAAAAAATACTATGAAACTCAGTTGCTATACCGTCAATGGTTTGGTCACTCACATTCTTCAGAATATCTTGTGTTCAGCAGAAAAAAGAAATTCATAAAGGTTTGGAGCGACACGAGGTTGAGTAAATGATGACAGAATTTTAATTTTTTGGTGAGCTATCCCTTTATTGCACATTAAACTTTACTAAGTTTACTATGCAACTTAACCTTGTATCACAGATGTGCATCTACTCAGGGAGCTAAACAATGAGTGCACTTTGAAGTGTCACACACAGTGGTTAGCAAGGAGTAACAGGTTTAGCTGGTTAGCATGGGCCAGTAGTTAGCCCCTGCTGGTAAATGTAGTAACTACATAACTTTGCTACCAAAAGCATTTTCTTAATTGATGGCAATTTTAACAGTTATCCCTTTATTGCACATTAAACTTTACTAAGTTTACTATGCAACTTAACCTTGCATCACAGATGTGCATCTACTCAGGGAGCTAAACAATGAGTGCACTTTGAAGTGTCAATAAATTTGAGATTTAATTAAATCAATTTTTTTTAATTTTTTTTTTAATTTATTTATTTTTTTTAAACAGTCAAATGTACTTTTTGAGGGCTATTAAAATTATTAAATAGGCTTATTTTTTTCTCCCTGCTAATATTTTTACACGTGGCAACTCAAGAAAAGTGCTAGAAGGACTACAAGATAGAAGAATATTTATTCCAACATCCACTAAGTTTGATGGAGGCAAAGGGTATTTAAAAATGCAATAATTTGCCCACTTCCCTGGAACTAACTAAAGCTGAATGTTATCACTATAAAATGGATTGGAATCCTTTGGATTCCAGCACGTCACTTTCATTCCTGTCTAAGTTTGTTGTGCAACTGTTGTCTATAGAACATATTCAGAAGTGTATGGCATTTTCTTTTGCTGTTGGAGTGGTGTTCACTCATAGCTCAATTACACTCAATCATCTATTAATGGCCATACTGCTGCTCTCTATGCGAGCCACACTCATTTGTGCCACTAGAGGATGATATTGTCATTGGGATAAATAGGAGTTGAAGAATGTGAAATCAGAGGAACTTCCTCTTCCATCTTTAAGCTTACACTTAACCTACCAGCTTGTTTTGAGATATAGCTAATAGTAGATTGAAACTCATAATTTCTTATAGGTTCATGAGAAAAATAATATTTCCCATTTATTTGTCTTTATTTGTCTTTATTGTTTATGATCTTAGGAAAATCTAATTACACAGGAGCATGTTTACCTTCCTTGAAGCATGCATCATTCTTTGCATTTTTCTCAAACTTAGGTAACAAACACTTTTTTTTTAGTTTGTTCCTTAAAAATAGATTCCTCAATATAATATAATATAATATAATATAATATAATATAATATAATATAATCAATTGGCCAATAACCAGCTTTCTGCTTATATTCAGGCATGCAGTTTGCATAAATGATTAATAAATTAATTAATAAATATGAATTTATTGTAGATTAAACAACAAATTCTGCATAACAGCATAAGCATAATCTTTGAATGAAGATTAGAAAAATTATTTTGAAAACATATTTCTTATTATAAATTGCTAACCAGCATGCTAAACCAGGGTGTCTAACAGTACTGCTTTAGGATATATATTTAATAAGTTTGATGTTTTGCACATATCAAAACATAACAAATTAAGAAAATAACACAATAATGATTGCACAGTTTATTATTCAGTATTTTCAGACTTATAACAAGAACAGTTTATAAGTTCAATCGAGATCATTGTATCTTATTGCATCATAGTAATGAGGTTATTAGAAGCTTCATAATGCATGCAAAACTATTGTCAGATATTACTGTAATGTAACACATCAGGAATACTTAGAGAACTATAATATTGATAGTAATGATTAATCCTCATAAATGACATCTAATTAAGCAATAACATCAAAATCTTCATTTTCAACTCAAATATGAAAACCTTGTTTCTTATCTTTTTTCTGACAAATCCTTTTCTTTACATCCCAACCAATATTTGCCAATGGATCTTGGGTAAGGAGGGTTTATGTAGTCAATCCGTTTGGTCTGCAGGTCCACCCTGTAGTATTTATCTAGAGGAGAAATTCCACAATATTAATACCAATACTGAAAAAATGACAAATGCAATATGTTTCATTTTACATAACACATTAAACTTTGGTGTCAGTAAGAATGTTCACCAAGGCTGCACTTATTTGATCAAAACTACATTAAAACAGTAATAGTGTGAAACGTTATTGCAATTTAAAATAATTAAAAATATAACTTCAGAAATCATTCTAATATGTTGACTCGGTGCTCAAGAGACATTTCTTATTATTATCAATGATTCTTATTATCAAAATGTGCTGCTTCATATTTTTTGGAAACCTTGATACATTTTATTCAGGATTCTTTTATGAATATAAAGTTCAAAAGAACAGCATTTATTTAAAATAGAAATCGTTTTTAACATTATAAATGTCTTTACTGTCACTTTTGATCAATTGAATGCATCCTTGCTGAATAAAAGTTAATTTCTTGAAAAAGAAAAAACATACTTCTCTATTTTTTTTTTTTGTAGCAAGGTGTTGATTTTTTAACAAGTTTTAACAAGATTTTTATGATGTAAACCTGAAAACTGCTCAAAATATAAATCATTATTCTAGACTTACCACAGAGAATCATGGTAAACAAAGTTTTGAACCCAGATTTTTTTAATGATGCACCTTAAAAGGAGAATCAACAGAACATTATCTTTGTCTGAAGTACCTTTCTTAAAGAAGAAGACATTCTGCACAGGTGTGGCCTTCTCTTGAACAATCTCCACATGATCTATGTAGTCATCTGGATCATAGCTCATGTCAAACAAAGATGGACGTCTTCCACGGCCCTTCTTCTGGTTTTTACCATGTTTCTCTGCTCCATAATACCTATATAACACACATTTAGACATATAATCTATACATCTACTGTCCAAATGTCCTCTCAACTGACCTCAGTAATTAACAAACCTTTCCTCATAGTCCAATCCAAAGTCTTCCCAGAACAGTGAATGGCTCACTCTGGCTCCTCGGCCCCTAGTCTTCTTTCTCTGTCCGGTTCGGCCCCTGCTCAAGCTGGTGGCTGGAGATGGTGAGGGACCAGGGCTTACGTACAGTCGGCCAACCATTGCTGCATCTATGGGAGGTTTGATGCCAATCCAGTCTTTGGAAATGAAACGTGGTCCTTTGTGATGCCCCTGAACTGGGTGGACAGGGAATATTTCAGCAAACCGGACATTTATTGAACCCCCTGCTTAAACAACATATGCACACAGACTTACTGCCTTGAAAGAGCAGAGCAAACACATTATCCAAGTCACAGTACAGGTTTGTATAATGTGTGAAGGCAACAGAGGGTGAGGATTTGGTTATGCGGTCACATTCTCCATGGGAAGGTTGGTGTTTGAACTCATATTGGTAGTACTGGTCCCCTGTGGGAACAAAGGAAACATTAAATATTGAATAAATCTATTTTATAAAGTGCTGCAGACGTATTTTTGTAGGCCAACACAAAAGTTACTATCACCCCAATTCCCTTGACAAAAACTCAATATGATTTTTTCCCCCATTGGCTCTGAAACCAACAAATGAACATAATGAACATATAAATTAACATAACCTCATTTTGAACCTTAAATATAATCACCAGAAGTAGCAAGCTAAATGTAGGCTATACATGATCTGCACCATGGTCGTTTGACTTCAACATCACCAATAACTGGTGTATTTTACAGCATGTCTTGAATAAAATGTGAAAATATCTCGAGCTTGTGTTCACCACAGACCTTATTTCAGGCATTTAACTAAAAACCCATTCAAAACAACCTAATGACTTCAGGACAATGGAACCGGAAGTGCTAAAATGTGAACTTATTTCTGGTTTTGGCCTACAAAAATAAATCATGCTTGCACCACTCTATTACAACCTTCATTTGATTTTCACATACCTTTAAAAAAATACACTTTTTCCCTCCCATGATGGCCTGGAGCCGGGATTGCAAATGCGGCATCAATATCATCTGGAATCTTCTCAAAGCCCACCGATATGTCTCTTGGATAATCCTCATCCAAGACATCACCATCAAAACGCCAGTACTTGTTACCCTGAGATTCAGCATGCAGTGGAATATCAGTAGTATGTTCTAAATATTTTAGTTTTATTCAAAGATTGTTTATTTTAAATTTTTTTTCTTTTTTTTAATGAATAGATCTGGATTTCAAAATGAGTGTTAATGAGCCCTTAATATGTAACCTTACATGCACAGACCTTGAATATATATGTTTTTCCCTGGCAGTTGATGCGTGTGAAAGCAGCATCAATGGGACCGGAGATGCCCCACACATCCTTGATGAGTTTGGGATACCCAGGCATGACAGATCTGTCATCTAGCTCAAAGAAATAGTCCCCTAGAACACAAATGAAGAAGGTGTTGTGCAGTTAGTCAGTCTGAACTGAGAAAAAAAGGCATACAGATTGAATGTAGCCTCTAAACTCACCTCTGAATGCATAGATTGAACTATTCTTTAACTGCATGAAGGCATCAAAGGTGTGGCCGCTACAGGTGACGGCGTCTGGATCAGGTGAAGTTGTAGGAGACATAGGAGGGGGACTTGTGGTGGTAAGGGGCAGAGCGGTGGTGGCTGTCACATTAGATTCTTCTGTCGGTGACATTGAAGAGGTCAGATCCTCCTCAGGCACATCAAACATGTCACCACGGGCAACTGAGGAGAAAGTTAAAACATTCAATGAGTACAGGATTTTCACAATGTCTGGTTATTTTTTCATTAAAAAGACATGAAAGGAATAGTTCACCCAAAACTTGCTGAAACTCACCTTTTGCTTACTGACCCTCAGGATTTGGAGTAATTTTGCATTACATCACTTGCTCACCAATGGATCCTCTGCAGTGAATAGGTGCTGTCAGAATGAGAGCCAAACCGTTGATAAAAACATCTTGTGAATTGAAAAGCGGCAGTTTTATAAGAAACCAATCTTTAAGGCATTTAATTTTAAACTGTCACTTCTGGCCAACATGCATAATAATAGCACTTCCTCCTGTGAAAAAGTCTATTCCCTGTATATGGATTATTGTGATGTTTTTAAGCAATTGTTTTGACTCTCATTCTGACGGCACCCATTCACTGCAGAGGATCCACTGGTGAGCAAGTGATGGAATGCTAAATGTTTTCAAATTTGTTCTGATAAAGAAACACACACATCTACATCCTGGATGGCCTGAGGGTGAGTAAATAGTTTTTGCAAATTTAAATTTGTGGGCGAACTATTCCTTTAAAAGTGAAATGTGTACTTTTTGTCACCAAACTGAATTTCAGACACTTTGTACTATGTGTCCTAGGGGTTGATTTTAATGAAAAGTAACTTCATTTATTTTTGTTACTTAAAACATTTTATATAGCCTTGTATAGATATATTGTTTTACCCTTGTCACAGACTTTCAGTCATTAAAAAAAAGAAGAAAAGCTATGTCAAAGACAGAAATAAAAATTTCAATATGTATTGAAATAACTATTTCAATTTACCACAGTTTTCATTTTCCCCACAACAAACAATTTTGCGAGTAATAAAGTTTTATCAAAGGTTAGTGTACTTGATTACCACAAGGGTAATTAGTGTCACTGAAGTGCAAGCATTAGATAAGAGACAGGTCATTTGTGAAGAATACAAAGCAAAATCAAGGTAAATATCACCTGTGAACAGGATATTTTTATTGTGCGTCATTTCCAGTCAAGTTGTAAATTTGCAATGAAAGCCTCACATGAACAAATGCAGGTGGCACTTCACGACTCTTCAGGCTAATATTTTAAATCAGAGGTGAGGTAGCTACATCTCTGGATTTTTCGGAAAGCAAATGCAAAAAAAATGGTTTGTTGTGCTGATGTCCTTTTGGTTGTTCATGTTTTATTTTTTTCCTTTCGTTTGTTTAGTTATGCAATATGTGACCCTGGACCACAAAACCAGTCATAAGGGTACATTTTTTAAAATTAAGATTTAAAGCTGAATTAAGCTTTCCATTGATGTATGGTTTGTTAGGATAGGACAATATTGTTGTTCATGAAAACATGAAAAACGATTGGATATAATGTATAATGTTTTTAATATAATTGGATATAACATGATCTTTACTTAATATCCTAATGTTTTTTGGCATAAAAGAAAAATCGATAATTTTGACCCATACAATGTATTTGTGACTATTGCTACAAATATACCCAAACGACTTAAGACTGGTTTTGTGCTCCAGGGTCACATATATGTATTTGTATATGTTGTATATTTTATGTTAATTGTGTTTTAAAAGTTAATTTCACAGTGAAGTAAACTCAGGGTAAAGTCCACAGAGCCAAAAGTGCCCAAAGTTGATGCAAAACCTAATTGTAAACAGGTTTCCCAAACCCTCCCCTCAGCTGCTATTGGTCAGACAAAACAGAAAGCCCCTCCCCAAACTTACACCATTGGATGAGCCAGTGTTGCCATGTAGGACTGTTCCAGCTGCTCAAACAAACACAGCAATGTTTTGAGAGCACCAGTGTTTACACTTGGAAATCATCCCATGAGTGTCCTACTTATAGTTGTCTCTGTGTAATAAGGGTCACTGTGATTTTGATCAACATCTTTTGTTGATCCTGGATCAACATTACTGTCCAAAAATATAGACTAAACCCAATCCCTACCCCTAAACCTAACCCTACCCATAATTTGTTCCTAAAATCAGTGTGAAATGATAGCTGATTAACAAGGGTGTAGAAGCACCTAACCCTGATCGTAAGCCTAAAACAGATATTTCCTGAAAAGTTATCCCTCAATTCTGATTGGTTAATTGGAATGTTGTTCCAGGATCAAGCAGGATGTTAATCCAGGAACATGTTGTACTTGGTGAAATCACGGTCACCGTGTAATAAGCGAGGACAGTAGAAAGTACTATATAGTAAATAAATAAATACTAAACATTACATTCAGTACATTCAAATACAAATATACACTGCTGTTGAAAAGTTTGGCGTCAGTACGTTTTTTTTTTTTAATTATTATTAAGAATGACATTAAATTGATCAAAAGTGACAGTAAAGGTTTGTACAGTGTTATATTTTCTTTTTTATTTCAAACAAAAATATTAACAGCAGCAAATCATCAACATATTAGAATGATTTCTGAAGGATCATGTGACACTGAAGACTGGAGTAATGATGCTGAAAATTCAGCTTTGCCATCACAGGAATAAATGACATTTTAAAATATATTTAAACACCTATTTTAAATTGTAATCATATTTTATAATATAACTACTGTTATTATATTTTTGTCAAATAAAAGCATAAGAGCATAAGAGACTTCTTTCAAAAAACATTACAAAATCTTACCATAGTGTACAGTATATAAAAATGCATCATTAAAAGGTTGACATTTATTACTATTTGAATGTACATTAAGTTCTTACTTTTTGTTCGACAAGCGCTGTCAAAATCCTCACAGCAACTTCCATAGTACTTGCACATTCTATCACACTGGCATTTCTTTGTAGGATCAAAACCACTCTGACAGCGTCCCGTGCATGTTTCTGTGGAAAATAAAAAAAATAAAAAGAATTTTGAAAGCTCAATAAGAATAATAATGAAGCAGCTTGTGGGACACTCACCCTCCGCAGCAAAACAAGTCGCCAAAACAAGGCAAAATAAAATCCCAAATTTCATTTTTAATGGCACATCTGTCAGCAGCGAGTGCCTGAAATGCTCTAGAATCACCAGTGAGAAAGAATGACAGAGGACAGCTCAGACATCTGTGCCGATCGATGGCTCCAAAAGTCACCCACCCCGTTTGTTTAGTCTGAAAAAAAAAAATCAATGATTACTACAAAATTGTCCTGTTACCAATTAATCCTTCATGTTATGATTAAGGCCTTTTAGTTGATTTAAAGTTAAGAAAATTTAACAAGGATGTAAATAGGTCTGAAATGTATACGGGTAATAGTGAGTATAACTGTAATAAGTGGGAATGTGTAAGTGGCCTAAATAAACTATTGAACTACTATTGAGCTGCCAACTATTGATTCCACTGTCTGAGCAACTCAACTCGCTGTGTTTGTATAGACACGGCTGATGTTCAGTCTTTAACTTTCTAATGAAACAAATTAGAGATGAGTATTTAAAACATTTATATATAAGAGCCTTGAGCTATAGTGAGGAAGGTCTTTAAGCCCACTACGGAAGTATTTGCATCAAAAGATGTTAAAAATGCTGTTCAGATTCATATGACAGGTGTGCTGACCAAGGTGCTGAAATAATTGGAGGAAATAGCACTCTCCATTATCTGCACTACACTATAAACTTACTAGTATCACAATAATTTCTGTTGTTGAATTTTCCTAAGGTGCTGAAATAATTGGAGGAAATAGCACTCTCCATTATCTGCTCTACACTATAAACTTACTAGTATCACAATAATTTCTGTTGTTGAATTTTCCTTTTTTTTTATTCTTTATTTTACTGTGCTTGCACTGCATTACTTACATATGGTACATACACCAAACTGTCATTACACAGTTTTATTCCTATCTACTGTACATTATGAATGTTTTTCATATATCATTCTCCTGATTTATCTATTTAATTTCTAAAAATATGGTGATTTTATTTATTTATAAAAAAAAATTCTGGCTGTTGAAAGTATTTTCTGATTTAAAAATATGTATTACAAATACATATCCCCTCTGCAAAAAGCGTTAACTCTAATATATCAACAAAATGAAACAAGAATCGTGAAACTGGCTTTATCCAATGTTCAGATTTCTGTTCTGGAAATGTATGCAAATCAGTGCATATTTATTTAGATAATGCCTCAGTTGCATATTTAAACATAAAATTACAGAAATGTTGTAATTCAAAACAATTGTCTAAATGTACTGTTACTAATCAATAGGGGAAGCATGGTGATATCTATGAGTTAAAATATTTTCTCTAGTCACCTGTGATGTCTTGAGTTAACAGAGTGTTTAGCATTCGAAATGTAACAGACGGTGATGACATACTTGCATTCTTTCTTAAATCTATTTGCAAACTATATGAACTGAAAAATAATGGATTAGGAGAAACAGAAATGGCTGGGAGAAAGCGATTTCATCTTGGGACTAAAGATTATTTTGCAGAATGTTTATTGTAAATATTTGTGTTTTGCTACTATTTCATCAAAAGAAAGAGCAGACAAAATATATAAATGAATCTGAGCCTTTTCTTTAAATGTTATATTTATGTGTTGTGTTTTTTTTTTTGGCCGGTAGCCATATCACCCTGTAGCCCAAGCCTGGTCGCCCACTGAAGCTAAACAGGGCTGAGCCTGGTCAGTACCTGGATGGGAGACCTCCTGGGAAAACTAGGTTGCTGCTGGAAGAGGTGCTAGTGAGGCCAGCAGGGGGTCCTAACGCCCCAGTATAGTGACGGGGACACTATACTGTCAACAAGCACCGTCCTTCGGATGAGACGTTAAACCGAGGTCCTGACTCTC
>NW_015548175.1:51029-51638 GCF_001515605.1 Sinocyclocheilus anshuiensis | reverse complement strand
AGAAGATTCCCCCTGACAATGTAAAGTGCTTTGAGTGCCTAGAAAAGCGCTATATAAATGTAATGAATTAATTAAATTAATTAAATTTGTTAGTGTGACTTAAAGTAGCTTAAAAAAATTGTATTGTTCATTTTTATTATTGCGATTAAGGTACTTGTTAGATATTTCAGTAAATAATTAGTCATTTGCACTGAAGAATAAACTGGAATCTCAGATAACTCGTATCACTTTTGTTTCTTGATATTTCCTTTAAGGCTATAACTTGATGTTCTGCCAGATGTTATTATTCAGAAATAGCACAGACTGCTTTGTGTAAATTAGATGATAATGTAAAATGAAAGGACTTTGTCTTTTATTGAGGCCAAAATCCATAAGTGGATGAACTTCGCGTTGTGGATCGCCGGATCGGGTTTCACCGTGGACGAAGCAGAGTCCAGCCCGGGGTCGTCACATGTGGTTACCGCAAGCCCACCTGCCGCCGCTCACTCAAGCCGGCCTCCGCTCACTCTAGGCCGCCAGCCGCTGCTCACTCAAGCCCGCCGGCCTCTGCTCACTCTAGCCCGCCGTGTGTGACGCTGTGTTTCGTTGTGAAAGCGAAACTACTTTGTT
>NW_015548175.1:30739-50864 GCF_001515605.1 Sinocyclocheilus anshuiensis | reverse complement strand
CATGCTTGAGGTATTCGGCCAATCACAACGCACTGGATAGCTGGCCAATCAGAGCACACCTCGCTTTTCAGACCGATGAGCTTTGTAAAAATCGACGCGTTTCAGAAAGGCGGGGCATACAGGTGCATCTCAATAAATTAGAATGTCGTGGAAAAGTTCAAGTGTACAATAATGTACAGTATGTGGAAAATAATGTGTTTTTTGAACCTTAAACTGCATAAACACATTTCATTACACCAAATACACAAAATAATGTTCTTTTTAGCAACATCATATGACCCCTTTAAAAGCCAGCACACGGACAATTATATTTTCATAAAGTATATTCCTGCACTTTCGTCTCTTATTTTCCCAGAAGTGAACAGAAACATTCTTTACATATCTCTGGTGTAAGAGAAACACTTATCAGGGTGACACCTGTTCTTCCCTGATGACATTGGCAGTGTGAAAAGTTCAGATATGCTTTCAATAAATCCATTAGTCAGTGCTCTAACAAAACAATGAATTGTGGCTTTAAAAAAAAGATAACAAAAGGGTTAATGTTTTTTGTTTGCCATCTCTTTTACCCTCCCCTTCTTCATACCCCTATTTACCCTCCCCTTGTTCACACAGTTAATGTTTAATTTTCGTTATGTGACGATGCCTATAAACACATTGATCATGCTCGACCTCCTTTGCTGCACTCACACCATCAGCACTCTCCAGCACTCTCCATCTAGCACACACCTGACATCTGCAGCTGAGGGCCAGGAGACATGGCATCGGTTCTACGCTGGCTGTGGGTTAACAGAAACTACTTCATCATCTTCATCACCCCCCTTCTTATATTGCCCCTGCCGCTGGTCTTCCCAACTCCGGTAAGTACTTTTCTGCTGGAGCAGAAGTATTTTGTGAAAATCTTCTGCAAAGTCCTTGTCATGAACATCTTAAGCAAAACTCTTTCTCTATGCATCTACATTTTGTGTTTGTGAATTTATATAGCCAAATGACTGAAATATGACAATGTGACATCTAAACATTAAAAAAATAATAATATAAAAGATTTACATTTTTAAGATTTAAATTGAAAAAATAAGCCTCATCAGCAGCTGAATGATGGCTGAAAAATGCACTGTTCGTATTTATGAACTGTGGCATGCTGGACACTTTATTTACACAGCTTGCAGAGGTCATCCTCAAGTCACAAACAAAGAATTTAAAGTCATATGGCCCAAAGTTACTCAAGACCTGGAGACCAGGTTACTTTGACCTAGAGAGCTTCAGCTGAAAAAATATTGAACAAAACTGGATATTTGACTCAATTATTGGAGTAAAAAGGAATAATCAGACATTTAAGAACCCCAAGTGGCTAAACTACTGAATGCATTTTATTTTTTTGTATTTTTTAAAAGCCCTTACACAAGATATGATTGTTATACAACCCATCATGCACCACAGTATACTGTCATACTCTTATTAAGATGTTTGAATTTATTTAAAAAAGCATGATCAAACCTTTCCTGAAAAACCTGTTATACACAATCTTGTACTGTACATGCCTCCCGCCGTCTGATAGTTTATACTTTTTAGCAAGTGAAAGACCTTTTAGTATAATTTTAAAAATGTTCACTTTCAGGTCGTGGTACATGTGTGTTTTTGCTGTGAAATATTTATCAATTTTTATAAAGTAAACATACGAATAACCTTTATATTTTTAGTAATATTAAAAAATGGATTTACTGGATTGAGGTTAAAATTGTATCTAATCAAATATGATTCAAATATGAAATATATTTTAAATATCATCTTACTACATAATATTGGAAGATATAGAGTGATGACTGATATTTATATGATGACTAATATTTATATATATTTTATGTAAGTAGTCTGCTATACTGCACTGCTATAAAGATCAAAGCATTGATTTACATTACAAGCTATCACAATATACTTTTTGGCCATATAAAGATAGATGAGTCTAAATAGGTCTTCAAGAGATACAGTAGTGACCCCTGGTACCTTCATCAGATGTAATAGATTTTTAACAGAACTGAATCACACACTTTCCTCCTCTTTGACAACCTAAGATGAGAGGATTGCCATAGATTTGAGATTGCATCTTTGATGTTCAAGTTCAAGTCAAGTTCAAGTCTGCTTTATTGTCAATTCTTAGTACTCCTGGAGGTCTGTGGTGTTGTTGTATGTGGCAGCCTGCTTAAACATATTCCAGTCAGTGGTGTTAAAACAGATGTGTTATGCATCTCATTCACATCCAATAATTCTCTTCTATAGAAATGTGTCCCACTGCTACTTGAATAGGTGATGTATTCCCTAGTTCACTTACACTGTGACACTTCTGTTCTTCAGGAGGCAAGATGTGGTTTTGCCATCATCCTGATGGCGCTGTACTGGTGTACAGAGTGCATGCCGCTGGCCATCACTGCGCTGCTGCCTGTCATCCTCTTCCCAATGATGGGCATCATGGAATCTGGAAAGGTATCATACAAAAAACAAAAATACATAATTAGCATTTTGCATTATTTTATACCCTAAAATAATGGAAAAGCAAACTAATCCCATAGCAATTGTTTAAAAAATGTGTATATAATACACGAAAAAGTGTTGTGTTCCCCCGAGAAACTTTGCATTCAATCATTAATCTTTTGCATTCTCTTGAAAAAGTGCTGCAAAAGCAATTTTCTCACATTATTTGCAGCACAAATGTTTCACAACGGAACACAAAGTTTTGCGAGACAGCAAAAAAAGCATTGAAATATCACTTTTCCTAATATCTAATTTTTTTTTTCATATCACCATATCTTTATGATGGCTCTGTACAGTGCACACTGTATATAGTTAACAGCAGGCTAGTACTGCATTTTAAACCGAAGCCATACTGAGCAGAACTAAATATGTGACCCTGGACCACAAAACCAGTCTTAAGTAAGACTGAAGTAAGAATAAATAAGCTTTCCATTGATGTATGGTTTGTTAGAATAGGAATGTATTTTTGGCTATTGCTACAAATATACCCCAGCGACTTAAAACTGGTTTTGTGGTCCAGGGTCACATATGTAACTGTTACTTTGTCTTTCAGGTGTGTGTTGAGTACCTAAAGGACACCAACATGCTGTTTATTGGGGGTCTGCTGGTGGCTATAGCTGTTGAACACTGGAATCTCCATAAGCGTATCGCCCTGAGTGTTCTCCTAATAGTTGGAGTTCGGCCTGCTTTGTAAGATCAAACACATTGAAAACTTACAGCCTACTTTATTTCTGTCTCACTCACACACTCACCTGTTTTTGCTGTCTGTTAACTTCTGCAGGCTGATGATGGGGTTCATGATTGTAACAGCCTTCCTCTCAATGTGGATCAGCAATACGTCCACCACAGCCATGATGTTGCCCATTTCTCAAGCTGTTCTAGAACAGCTCAGTGCCACAGAGGCCGACAGCGATGAGAAAGAGCTTAGGGAAGGCCAAGATAACCAAGCATTTGAGTTGATCGAGGTCAACATCAAACATCCTTTGGACAATGTCACTGGAGACAAACCCAACAGTAAGTCCAACATGTTGACACTTTTTAAAAAATTTTTTTATTATTATTATTCTGCTGCACAACAAATAAATAAATTTGTGGTCACTGAATTGAAATGAATTTATTATTTTATAATGTTAAACTGCAGACTTTAGTCAGTGTAGCATAATATTTAATTTTTGACAAAATAATTAGGTTGTGAGTGATAGAAGTATAGAAGTTACATATCAATTTTTCAGCTGACCAAACATCTTTCCGAAAGAAAAAAAAAATCATTAGACAAAAACACCATAAAACAATTTGGAAAGTTATCAGTTACTAAATTAAATGATCTAGGACCTTTATTAAATTAAAGCATTCCATTGTAAAGACTGCAAGTCTATCCTTTACAGCCTCATTTTCATCCTCGTTCAATTCAATATGGCACCATAATTAAGGTCTATACTATCTTAAATATGTCGTAAAGCTTCAAATCTGTGTGATTTCTGTGAATGAGGTTTCATTACATCATACTGTTTGGGTTTTGAAGCATTTCTAAATCCTGATGGTTTGCCACTAAAGGGTGTTGATGGTAAACACCATTTCCTTCTTTTTCCTACAACTTGTTTCACTTCAGTTTCACTTTTTATGACCGATATTTATTATGTTTCCATATCCCTATTATTACTAATAGTCGCAAACCACGCATCACACACTGTAGGCAGCACAAACCTGACAACCTGCACATTCCCAACAGTAAGTCCAACATGTTGACACTTTTTAAAAAATTTTTTTATTATTATTATTCTGCTGCACAACAAATAAATAAATTTGTGGTCACTGAATTGAAATGAATTTATTATTTTATAATGTTAAACTGCAGACTTTAGTCAGTGTAGCATAATATTTAATTTTTGACAAAATAATTAGGTTGTGAGTGATAGAAGTATAGAAGTTACATATCAATTTTTCAGCTGACCAAACATCTTTCCGAAAGAAAAAAAAAATCATTAGACAAAAACACCATAAAACAATTTGGAAAGTTATCAGTTACTAAATTAAATGATCTAGGACCTTTATTAAATTAAAGCATTCCATTGTAAAGACTGCAAGTCTATCCTTTACAGCCTCATTTTCATCCTCGTTCAATTCAATATGGCACCATAATTAAGGTCTATACTATCTTAAATATGTCGTAAAGCTTCAAATCTGTGTGATTTCTGTGAATGAGGTTTCATTACATCATACTGTTTGGGTTTTGAAGCATTTCTAAATCCTGATGGTTTGCCACTAAAGGGTGTTGATGGTAAACACCATTTCCTTCTTTTTCCTACAACTTGTTTCACTTCAGTTTCACTTTTTATGACCGATATTTATTATGTTTCCATATCCCTATTATTACTAATAGTCGCAAACCTGTAAAAAAATAAATCACACACTGTAGGCAGCACAAACCTGACAACCTGCACATTTTGCCTATGTCTGCTAATACACTACTTTCTTTTCGTCTCTGGAATTGCCAGTCTGCGGTAAACAAAGCAGAATTCATTACTTCTATTAATAGTCATCCAAGGCTCAACCTCAAGGCCCTGACAGAGACTTGGATCAAACCAGAGGACACTGCTACACCTGCAGCCCTTTCCAATCATTTCTCTTTTTCCCACAGCCTTCGTCTGACTGGAAGAAGTGGAGGTACTGGTCTGCTTATCTCTAATGATTGGAAATTTAATCCTTTACCATCTCTGGGTATCAACAGCTCATTTTAATCACATTCATTTACTATCACCCACCCTCTTAAAATCCATTTTGTAGTTGTTTATCGATCCCCAGGACCACTAACTTCTTAGAGGAGTTAAATGTGTTGCTCTCAAACTTCCCAGAGGATGGTACTCCTCTGGTTATGCTTGGAGACTTCAACGTACACCTAAATAAACCTCAGGCAAGTAGAGTGACTTCCACACTCTACTTGCCTCTTTTGATCTCGAGCGAGTGTTAACTGCGGCTACTCACAAATTAGGTAACCAATTGGGCCTTATTTACACATGCCACTGCTCCACTGATCATGTGCTGGTTACTCCACTGCACACATTGGATCACTTCCTCTTCACTCTTAACCTCAACATGGTTCCTGACACAGCATATACACATCCACATGTCCTTCCAAATCTTCAATACTTATCTTGCTGGGTCTGTCCGCTGCTTTTGACTTGGTTAACCGCCAGATTCTCCTTTCAACCCTGTTGGCAAAGGGCATCTCAGGAACTGAACTCCAGTTGTTTGAGTCTTACCTCTCAGATAGGTCCTTCAAGATATCTTGGAGGGGTGAGGTGTCCAAGTCACAACATCTAGCTACTGGGGTGCCTCAGGGCTCAGTTCTTGGACCACCTCTCTTTTCTGTCTACATGGCATCACTAGGTTCTGTCATTCAGAAACATGGCTTTTCATATCACTGCTATGCTGATGACACTCAACGCTACCTCTCATTCCATCCTGATGATCCAACGGTAGCTGCTTGAGTCTCAGCATGTCTAACAGACATTTTTTGCTGGATGAAGGACCATCACCTTCGACTCAACCTTGCCAAGTCAGAACTGCTTGTGGTTTCTGCCAACCCATCACTTCATCACAATTTCACCATCCAGCTATCCATCAACCATAACTCATTCAAGAAAAGCCAGGAACCTTTGAGTCATGATTGATGATCAGCTAAATTTCACAGACCACATTGCTAAAACTGTCCGGTCCTCCAGATTTGCTTTATACAACATTAGAAAGATCAGGTCCTTTCTTTCGGAGCATTCACAGCTCCTTGTTCAAGCTCTTGTTCTGTCCAGGCTGCACTATTGCAACCAGCTAATAAATGGGTTTAACTGATCTCGGGCCTGTTTTATAATGTAGGTTCAGTTTTTGTTATTATTATTATATGTGTTACACTTTTATTAATAATTTTGCAGCTGGTTTGTAAACTGTGTTTGTATTTGGGTTGTGTTTTCATTGCCTCTACACCGTTTTGACAATCAGCCGCCAGCATTCATGTTTCAAACGCTTCCAAAGAATGAATCATTTTGTAAAGCAACTGGTTCAGTTGATCTGAAGTTTCAAAAAGCTAATTTTGACTACAACCGATAACTGAGATGCAAAGTGGTGCCATGCTTTTATATGAAATGAGAGAGTGAAAGGGTCACCGAAATTAGTGTACGAGAATACAGTGTTGCCTATTTTACCAATCAGTGGTAATAAAGCACAGTCTTAAAACATACATCCCACCTGTTCTAAATTTTGACAGACAACCCAGATCTGGAGGCAAGAATCAATGCACTCTCTGAACGCAGGAGGAAAGAACGTGAAGTGAAGTACCTTCGTCTCTTTAAAGGAATGAGTCTATCTGTGTGTTACTCTGCCAGCATTGGAGGAACTGCCACCCTAACGGGCACCACACCAAATCTTATTCTCAAGGGTCAGATGGATGAGTATGTTTGTCAAATATCCTGTTATTTTAATAATAATACATTATATATATATGCATATATATATATATATATATATATATATATAGGTGTTGTGCATTGTTGTGCACACAAACTGTTAGACCTACAACATACAAATGTGCAAACAGTAAGGGAGCAAGGTCTCTTCTCACACATATTTTTGCAGCATTTTTCCAGATAACAATGACGTGATCAACTTTGCCAGCTGGTTCGGTTTTGCCTTTCCTAACATGGTACTGATGCTTGCGCTCTCTTGGTTTTGGCTGCAGTTCATGTACTTGGGATTTAAGTAAGTAACCTGCATGCTTTACATTAAATTACATAGTGTGTCTAGGACATAAAGTAAGTGTTATTAGATTATTTCAATTTGAGGTGATTTTGTTTTTCAGCTTAAAAAACAGTTTTGGCTGCGGTTTGAAAAATGAGGGAGACAAAGAAGCTTACAGAGTGATGAAAAATGAATACAAGAAGTTGGGCCCGATATCTTTTGCTGAGGGCGCAGTGCTTGTCATCTTTGTGATCCTGGTGATCCTGTGGTTCACACGAGAACCAGGGTTCATGCCAGGCTGGGCTACTGAGCTCTTTAACAAAAATGGACAGTGAGTAAACTTCACCCAAAAACCTTTAAGAAATCGCTCACATAAAAAAGTTATCTTCTTTGCATATTAATTTCTTTCTATTTTCCTCGGTCAAGATATGTCACCGATGGCACTGTGGCCATTTTCATGTCAACCCTCTTCTTCGTCATTCCATCTCGGCTAGACTGTTCATGTTCTGTCAGTGCAAATGATGAACATGATGAAGAAGCTGAAGGAGTGGGGGAAGGTAAGGTGCTTCTGCATTCAGAGTATTTGAACGAAACATTGTGCCATCAGTTTAAACTAGGTCTTAAACCAAATTTACTGAACTGTCTGTTTTATTAAAAAGAAGAAAAACAGAAGAAGGACAAGAAGAACAAACTGAGGGGTACTCCCACTCTTCTAAACTGGAAGGTGGTACAGGAACACATGCCTTGGAACATAGTGCTGCTCCTGGGTGGAGGATTTGCCTTGGCAAGAGGAAGTGAGGTATAATTTAATATAATACCGTGGTTCTCAACCAGCGTGTGGGACACAAGACAAATATCGACGAATGGGACGAGACCTGGTTGAGCTGCACTAGAGAAGGCAACGAGTGTTTATCACTATGTTGGAGACACGCTAGCTTTCCCAAGGTAGACGAACTTAGAGTGGCTACAATCATCGGGTTTAAATCGCGCTCAAATTGATTTGATTTTGACGCAATTTCGAACAACTTAGTATGAGAGCCTGTTCTAGTACACCCCCAAAACAAAATCAAGACTTTGTAAAAGAGCATAATAGGACCCCTTTAACTTATATTCATATTTTTTATATAATTGTGTAGGTGTCTGGACTGTCAAAATGGCTGGGTGAAAGTCTGGCCCCACTGCAGAGCATCCCACCCTTCGCCATCTCTCTGATCCTGTGTTTCCTGGTGGGAACATTCACAGAATGCTCCAGCAACACAGCCACCACCACGCTGTTCCTGCCCATTCTAGCCTCTATGGTGAGTACACGGCATACAGAGAACATATTTAGCACAGCCTGAATTAGCCTAAAGATATCTACCGCATGTATTCTATGTTGCTGCGTTTTTCAAAAATATAACTTGCTAACAAGTATGGAAGTGCTAATAATATGCCGTCTCTATTTGCAGGCCACAACCATCGGGCTCCATCCTCTCTACGTGATGCTGCCCTGCACCATCAGCGCATCGCTGGCTTTCATGCTTCCTGTAGCCACTCCACCCAACGCCATCGCTTTCTCCTATGGCAACCTCAAAGTCTTGGATATGGTATGGTTGAACACACTTTACATGAGTCTTTCTCCCTCACATTAGTTTTGATGTTCCAGTGGAAGTTTAACTGGGATTTAAATGTCAAAATACATTTTTGAGGCTCTGTTTACGGAAGGATTTGTGGATAATTGTATTTTC
Source organism: Sinocyclocheilus anshuiensis (assembly GCF_001515605.1). Lineage (NCBI taxonomy): Eukaryota > Metazoa > Chordata > Actinopteri > Cypriniformes > Cyprinidae > Sinocyclocheilus > Sinocyclocheilus anshuiensis. Next base: position 41,883 of record NW_015548175.1, on the reverse strand, counting down.
TTTTTGTTTGAAGGCAAAGGCAGGCTTCATTCTAAACATCATTGGCATTCTAAGCATCAACCTTGGCATCAACACATGGGGAATGGCCATGTTTAATCTAGGAACCTTTCCCGCATGGGCCAACACCACAAATGCAACAAGTACACCATGAACATCTTCACATCTAATTCTTTGGTTTCACGAGAACACTGAAGGGAAAGAGAGGGGGAAAAGGAAGCTACTCCAAAAAATACCATCATCAAATGGACAAAAGTGTCACAGTATGCAGAGCATGTAGCGTCCGTCTCCACATCATTTCCCTCTGGAGCAAAAGCTGTTTTTCTCAAACCTTTAGAAAGTATCTTTTCAAGCACTACATAAGTGGCAGGTAAGGATTTACAGCCTCCATAGTGTTTGAAATTCTGTATCACTTATTTACATCTTTAAAGTCACTCAAGTATGAGGACTTTGTAAATATGAGTTGGCTTCCATGTAGCGCTCTTGCTAGCCCAGTTTGGGCAAAATCTGGTTCATACAGAGCTTTTTTTTTCTACATTCTCAGTGGGTTTGGTTTTCACAAGTAGGTTTTCTGGTCTTTCATTTGTGCTGGTTCACGAAAAGTAAATTAATTTATAGGGTCTGGACAAGACCTTTTATATTTTAGATCCCGTTTTGGATCACAGTCTATTTAATACATTTTAATACACGGCTGAATCGTAAAATCTTAATCTGTTAAGACAGACAGTTGCCCCTACTTTGTAGAAGTAAATACTTGAAACATAAATGTCACAGCATTTTTCAGAATATGTGCCTTTTCTCAAATAAAACTAATTTCGTGCAGTCTTGTGAGAAATTTCATTTACAGCCTGCAGCAACAATACTGTTGGGAATTGATTTCAAGTATTTCATGTAATTATCTCAGAAAGTGTCATTTATATTATTAAAGAAAAATTGCAAATCTTTGGACTTGCATATATTTTACAGATTTTTATATATATATATATATATTTTTTTTTTTTTTTAACTCATTACACTACTGATCAAAAGTTTAGGTTTTTGATTACCAAGGCTATATTTATTTTATTAAATAAAATCTTGTGATGCAAAGCTGAATTTTCAGCAGTCATTACTCCAGTCTTCAGTGTCACATAATCCTTTGGAAATCATTTTAATATGCCAATTTTGATGCAAAAGTTGTGGTGCTTAATATTTTTGTAGAAGCCATGATACGCTTTTTTGGGGGGATTTTTTGAAGGATGCAAATTCTAAAAGAACAGCATTGTTTGGAAATTGTTTTTTTTTTCAACAACAAAAGCTTTGATTTCCTTGTTGAATAAAAGTATTGTCTTTCTAAAAAAATTCTTACTGAACCCATTTTTTAACAGTAACATGTATAATTTAAATATAAACTAGTGCTAAGCACTAAATGAAACAAACATTTATAAGAAAATAAAAGGCTATGGGGAAAAAAAAGACAACTTCAATAATTAAAAAAAAATTCAACATATACATTTATTTCTCTTTTATTCCAGACTGGCATTTGAACTGTCCAAAACATACGTTTCTCCCCCCCCCAAAAATCATTTACAATAAATCACAATCATAAATAAAGCACATATTACATCTGACTAGAAACATTTTTCAAGTTGTTCCTCCGTTTTATGCACTTATAGAAGTCTTTGAAAGCCTCCTCTTTATTCATAAACCAAAAACATGAAAATCATTCTCCTAAATGCACTTTTTGCACTATGAATACAAGGATCATAGATACAACACATCCTTGGATAAGATGTTAAATCGAACCTCTGCTATGTGCACTAAACAGCCATGAAGGGTCTGGCTCGCTGGAATGTGTGAGAAAGGGAATGCTTAGATGGAGAGATGAGAAGAGACTGCATCTCTGGATCTCTTTGAACTACTGTTCTTTAAACGGCTCAAAACGGCCACTTCTTTCCTCTTGTTTTGAACGAAGACAAAAAGAAACCACACGGACCAGACATTTGAAATGTCAAGGCTTGTAACGTGTGCCGTGTTCCCTTTTCAGTAGGCATTTTTCACAACGTTGATTTATCTACACAACCTCTCGTTTGCAGTGTGAATTATCTATAATCAGAAACTTTATGCAGACCTTTGAAAGCAAAAGTCCTTCGTTTCGACAGATCAATGAAGGTTGCCCACCATGAAAGTTTTAACTGATTTGACTTGTTTTTATCCACACAAATAGTTTGTTCACGTATCAAAATATATCTAATTCAACACAAATCTATCAATTATGTCAAGGTCTCACCATAAAATCATATCATATTCTATTCAGGATGAAAAGTTCACAAATATCATGAAATATGATGTAGCTTATTCTGACAGGGAAAGAAATACTCATCAACGATATATAATGGTCTTATCAGAGTTAAACACCACCCTCACACACATACACACACAAAATCATTGAATCAAAACCCACACACACACACATGCACGCACATGATGAATAGAAAACCTAAGTACCATTCACATTACAGTGCCTTGCTTATACAAAATAGACACTTTTAATATCTATATTTGCTGATGTGAATGATGGCAGTGTGAAATCAGAATAGGATATGTATGCATTGGATAAGACCTTATGATATGACTCTAGATCTCAAAAACAGGCATGACGCACTGCAGGCAGTCGTCTATGACACTGATTCAAGGAGGGTGTGACTGCTGGACAAAGACATGTGATTGGTTCTTAGGTCTGTCAGTCAAACTCTCTGCCTCAGCCCCCTCCGACAGCTGTCCTAAGGGCCTCCGCTGTATGAATAATCTGCTTTGTTGTGCATGACCAGCTTGTTGTCCACAAAGTAGAAGCTGTCAGACTGCGTCTCGTAAGGATGGAGGATCATCTCACGTACTGAAATAAAGAGAAAACACGTCAGAGAGCTCAAATCACCATGGATAAAGTGATAAACAATAATTAAGCTTTTTAAAAGCTACAGTATTTTCCTTTCATAGATGCTGGTAGGTCAATGACACGTTCATTTCTTTCTGGGTCTATTAATATACTAAAAAATACATACATCAATATATCTCTTTCTCAATGTATTTTTGTATATATTAATAGACCCTTCTATGATGAACTTGCTTTGAATATCTTAATTTAGCATTTTTTGTGCTATATTCATTACTGGGTTATGAATTAAAAAAAACTATATCAGAATGATTTCTGAAGGATCATGTGACACAAGACTGGAGCAAGAATGCTGAAAATTCAGCTTTGTATCGAACGAATAATTTTTGACAATATTACCGTTTTTACTGCATTTTTTATCAAATAAATGCAGCCTTGTTAATAAGAGGCTTCTTTCAAAAACAAAAAAAGTCCATTCCCTTTACAACTTAGGGTCCCACTTTATATTAAGTGGCCTAAACTACTATGTACTTACATCAAAAAATAAGTACAGTGCACTTATTGTGTTTATATTGTATTGCAAAACACTTTTGCTGCTATTGGGGTGGGATACGGGTAAGGTTAGTGACAGGTTTGGTGGTATGGGTAGGTTTAAGGGTGGGTTAAGGTGTAAGGGATGGGTCAACAGTGTAATTATGAATGTAATTACAGAAATTAATTACAGATGTAATTACATGCATGCAATTTTTAAAATATAAGTACAATGTAAAAACATGTACACAATAAGTGCATTGTACCAACTGATTCATTTAAATGTGAGTACATGGTAGTTAAGTCCACTTAATATAAAGTGGGACCCAACTTAGTTTTGAACAGTATATTTAGCGGTGTTCGCTTATTTTTATTGCCATACCACCATCTATGGCTATTTTCATGGCAAGATCAATGGATTTTAAAAGAGACAATAGTAACATACAGTAGTAATGAAAAACAATTGACAACCAACTCACATAAATTTAACAAACATTGTATAAGATTTTTCATTTCAATATTTGATTTAAGATTATTCCTGGTGAAACAACCATTAGAGAACTTTGAGTAAAAACGCTGACAGTGACATTTAAAGCAGTACATTCTAACAAAATGAAATTACAAAAAGTACAAATTGGTGGTTCATCACCTTTCCACAAAAACAAACGAATAAGTCTGGCATGACCAACACAGCATCTTGTGTAAATGGTCTGATCACTCCAAAAGAAAATTTGCAAAAGCCCATTCATTTATGATTGGATTGACTTCATATAACTTATGAACACAGTTGTCCCATTCCATTTGAATGGTATATGTCAACACTGAGATGTAGACAAACAATCGCCATCATTTCATAATAGTATTTGCAATTTGCTCAGGGGTTACATCTGACACTGGCACTTACTGAGATCCTCTGAGAGCGGGGGGAACTCATAGATGTGCTCACAGGTGTTCTTGCTGCTGGGGATGCAGAAGCCAAACTCAAAGTCGAAGCTCTTCAGCAGCTGTTCACGGAAATAGTGCCTCTCGATCATCCGGAAGTTATTGATGGGGATGTCCCCTACTGTGAATTCAACACTTAAAACACCGAAACAAGGCAGAGAAGATATTCAGTTGAGACTCGTAGTTCTTCAGTGTTCATTTCACTACACAGTCCTTCACTTGGGTTAGTTAGATAGCTTGTAACTTCAGCCAACTAATTACCAAAAACTGTTCAGCATTCCATTCCTCAATGTATTATGTGAACCGGATTCATTATTTATAATATAAGTAGCTTACTGCATCTACTTCTATATTCTGCCCTTTAGCATGATGACGAGATTCCTTCGACAGGTTTAATTTAGAGAAATTATTTATGCTCGCTTTGTTTTGATTATTATATCTGACCTCAATAATCATGCAACTGTTGTTCTGGAATATGAGACAGCTCCACTAATGAATATCAGCTGTCTGTCCTTTCATGAGCTACTGTGTTGATTTTCTAAATATGTAATCTCTTTGCAAGAGAGGACAATATGATAGGACAGCAGGACTACAGTGATGATCTAATCATGCAAATATTTAATAACATCCTGCATGCGCTCATTTTTAGTAACTTTACTTAACTCTACTGTTATTTTAATAGATATTTGAAGATCTGTTCATTTAGTAACCTTATGGCTTCTAAGAAAACTGTGCATTAAAGGCCAACATGTATTACCATTCAAAAGCATGAGGTAGGTAAGTCTTTACTGTCCTTGATGAATGAAAGTACTGATTTCTTTCAAAAAAGAAACTTTTGAACAGTAGTGTATACGCTGACTACTTTTATAAACTAGTCTTATAAACTGTACTTACGTGGCTCCTACTTGACGTAGCCGTAAGAAAGCCGGCGTAAACTGATAACGTACAAACCGGCCAGCATTTAGATCAACATCTCTTTTATCCCCTCCTTTATCTAGTGGGGAAAAAACATCACAATGAGAATCAGAAATGTAAAATAATTCATGTATGTGTCTGATCATAATTGCACATGACTGATTGTAATCAAGTGTCTTTCTGGGCTTCACTTAAACTTATTAAAAGGACTAAAACAAGACTTTTTCCATTCTTTGTGTTCCTCACTGAAGCTATGCATGGACAGCTGTTTTCTACAGCAAATCCACATCATACACATTCAGTGCAAAGTTACTCCATGAATCGCATTACAGTAGTTTATGTTCACACAGTGTTTCTTGTTCATATTCAAGCACAGCCATGATAATAATACCTGAGCAGTTTCAGGACAGTTCCACCTAGTGGTCAGAAAATGATTACCACCTCTCTATAACTCTGACTGTGGAAATCCTTGGCCAATCCTTTTTTTAACCTACTTAAACTTGTAAGTGGTTCGGTTTTCTCAGAACGTTTGAACTGCTCTGCCATATACTGTGCTTGTGGAATCATCACATTCTTCAGACATGCTCATTTGTCTCTTTAGATTGCAGAAAATACTATTATTATTATTTATTTTTTTTTAAAGTAGCCATGACTACTGAAAGTAAATAATGAGTGAATAATAATAGTCCTGGAACATTATTTATAACATGCATGTCAAAAGCCAAATGGCAAAAAATACTAGTAATTAATTACATAAACAGTAACCTAATGCTAACAAACACCTTTTTAGGGGCAAAAGATAGCACTGATAGCACATCACATGGCACGGTTGCGCCTGATTATTAATTGATTTTATCTGTAACCACACAGCACCAACTTTTCTTTGCAATGTCAAATGTGAAACCCACAAGTTTGTTGTCTAAAGGACTGTTAAACAGTAACCTAATAAATATAAATTGTTCAACATGGCCCAAAACATGAAAATAGTTGTCAAAATCAAGCCAGCCTGTGTGCTCATGTAACAAAAGTTTGGGCGGGCACACACACACAGACAGAGTGCATATTATATAACTGTATACTATATAACTGCGTCAATAACTGTATATATTTATGGATGTGAAAGCATTTACATCAGTAGCAAGTCTAATAGAGAACCACCCGACTTGGTCATTTTAGTTAGATACCCACAAGATCCAATAACTCTCCATGCTGCTGATCACATGACAGGAATCAGTAACCTGCTGGAAGTGGCCACACACACTTACCTGTGGCTGGTGGTTTGGTGATCTCAAACAGTACTGTTCCTGTCTCCATATCCCTGATCTTGAACCGTGTGAAGTCTATATTGTATACATTGTCTTCTGGACTACACAGATAGTCTGCAGGAAAAAAAGAAACAAATTTAGATTTTACAAATTTACCTTACAAATTAATGCCCCTGCTCCCTACAATCATTATATAAACGTTGTGAGTCAATGTCGTAATGATTACATCAGCAGTTTAGTATCTTAGTTTAGCATTAAATCTGATTTCATCTCATCTCTTAAATGTGCCTTAATGTACAAAATTCAGAATGCACAACAGGGCTCACAAAATTTCAAAATCCCTGGTAGCACTTCAGGCAGACATTCTTCAGATTTTGGTAGCCCCAGAATGAATTTAACTAGCCTGAATACAGGGCTCACAAAATTTCAAAATCCCTGGTAGCACTTCAGGCAGGCATTCTTCAGATTTTGGTAGCCCCAGAATGAATTTAACTAGCCTGAATAAAAAAAAAAGACTTCAGCTGAACTTCACTGTGGACAAATCAGCAGGATCAAAAACTTCTGTGATTGTATTTTTCCTTCAAATAACAAGTCGAGAGAGCAGGGGTGCAATGGATCCCCGACTCACGGTTTGGATTGTATTACGGATTTTGAGTCACAGATCGGGTCATTTTTTTGCATGAGCAAAAAGAAAAAAGTTTTTTTTATTTATTTTATTTAATGAACACTAAGTACTTCTTCGATACCACAGCTAAAAACTAGTAGCAAAGCTAATAAAGGTCAAACATTTTTAAAGACAAGTGTACCATCAGTAATAAAATAAGAAAAAATAAACAAATTTCAAGCATAGATAAAATAGAACAAAGTTACAAATAAAATGTCTAACATTAGTTTTCAAGTAAATAAATGTAATAATTAAATGTAAAGTTACACTGCATAGCGTTCACTGTACTAATCTTTAAAGACTTTGTTGAAAGGTGTGTTTTGTTGTTCGATTAACATTAATGACAGACAGCAGCAGTTTTTTATGGGCTTCTGTCCCTTTAAGACGGATTACAAAGATCCAATATATAATGATAGACACATGCGATTTCTTTCTCCACTGTTTACATTAATGTAAGACATAACCGACTATGTAGAACTTGTCGAGACGGGTATTTTGAGATAATTGTGTAAATGTTTCAAGCTCAAGAAGAAGCAAAAGAGTAATCAATTCTGTGTTTGTGCGCTGTCTGAAATGCTGCTCTCTGTGCTCATGAGTACAGATTTTAGTTCTCTTTAGCCTCTTCATGCGATTCAGTGGTTTAAAATTCTTCAATGTTTAAATCGGCAAGACTTAAATACATGCAAATGATCAATTATGATCCGTTTCACCCCTACAAGCGAGTGAACAACGTGAATGAAGGAAGAAATTTTCCTTCATTATTCAAGATGATACATTTTGGTAGCCAGACTGGAAGATATGGCCCTGGGACATCGGGCTAGCAATTTTGCGAGCCCTGCACAAGACTTATTCTGGTGATTTCATATGTCCTTACATAAACTTTCCCCTCAGACCTTACCATAAAGACCAAGATGGAATTTCATAATAGGCCACAGCAGTTTTCTCTTTCGCCTCTGGGTAAACATACAACTCGTGCAACCTTTTAGGATATTAAGGATATTAAGCATGTGACGTGACATGTGACATGTGGCCAAGTATGGTGACCCATACTTGGAATCAGTGCTCTGCATTTAACCCATCCAAAGTGCACACACACAGCAGTGAACACACACACACACACACACACCGTGAACACACACCCGGAGCAGTGGGCAGCCATTTATGCTGCGGCGCCCGGGAAGCAGTTGGGGGTTCGGTGCCTTGCTCAAGGGCACCTCAGTCGTGGTATTGAAGGTGGAAGAGAGCGCTGTACATTCACTCCCCCCACCTACAATCCCTGCCGGTACGAGACTCAAACCCGCAACCTTTGGGTTACGAGTTTTAAGCAATGATCTTAACACCATGGCAATAACTTTAGTTAGAAAACATTACAAGCTGTGTCCTAGGTGTAACTGTACTCCTAAAAAAGAAAACACAGTAACACTTTAGTATAGGGAACAATTCTCACTATTAACTAGTTCCTTATTAGCATGCACATTACTAGCATATCAGCTGTTTATTAGTAATTATAAATCACATATTAATGTCTTTTTCAGCATGAACATTTTAGATCCCTTAATCCTACCCCATACCTAAACCTAACTACCTGACTATTAGTAAGCAGCAATTAGGAGTTTGGAGTTCGAGGCAAATTAGGAATTAGGAATTTGAGGCAAAAGTCGTAGTTAATAGTTAAAGGGTTAGTTCACCCCAAAATGAAAATTCTGTCATTAATTACTCATCCTCATGTCGTTCAAAACCCGTAAGACCTTCATTCATCTTCGGAACACAAATAAAGATTTTTTTATGGAATCTGAGAGCCAGTTTTGCATGGCCTCCTAACCATCCCCATATCTGCTGATTGGCTTCATCGCTCTGTCTCCTCTCCACCAATAAACTGGCGTGTGGTGGGCGTTCTGGCGCAAACAGGTTTGGAACGACATGAGGGTGAGTAATTAATGACATAATTTTCATTTTGGGGTGAACTAACCCTTTAATAGTGAGAATTAGTCCTCAAACTAAAGTGTGACCGAAAACACTGCAGTATGCTACAAACAACCAATCAATTCACTAGACATAGCAGATATATCTACAACCAAAATGGATCTTTCATTGTCACCTGAACTTGGGTGTTCTTAGTAGTGTTTAAAATCACACTGCTACATGGTTGCAAAGGCCCGTGCTTGACTTAGTAAAAAAACAGTCAAGATCAGTGTGTTTCAGCAGAGATCTTCACTGTCAACACTAAACCTGCACACATGTAATGTAAACACGCTTGCACTCACAGTCCACGCTATTTTTGCTTCAGACAGTGCCAATTAGTGTTTGCTGCCCCATAGGTAGTGCATTGTGGGTATGTTTTGCGAGACGTACCCATGAATTGTGCAGATTGGAATTCTGACTCATTCTTAGGCAGTTCATTAAAGATGCCAGAATGACCGTTCCCGTGGGATGTTATTTGACAAATAAATTAGACCCTGCTTAGAAAAACAGAGGCCACATTAAACATAAGCCATTACAAGTCAATGATTCGGTCATCACCCATGTTTTACACAGAGCAACGTTAATCAATTAGTATTTTAGGCTAAGAGCAGTGATTCATAATTTCCTGTTCAGAGTGCTAAAACAAACAGGGTATTTATATCTGTATTAAGCTCCATCTTGAATAAAGTGGTCAACTGCTAAATGAGCACCAACTAAACTAGTCTGGACAGATATAAATGTCTGATAGGGAACAAACCCCTATTCACAGCATTTAGCCAAGCAGCGGCAAACAACAATGTGAGTAAAAACATCACATGCAATTCATCAAGGCTTACACAACAGCAGCATTTAAATTGCAAATGAGCGCTCTATTTAAATGCACAGTTGTTGGCCCTTAATATTCAGATTTTTTTGTGTCTGATTTCCTGAGCAGACATTCTGGGGAGTTATTTGTGAAATCAGAGCTGGATAATGTTATTTTAGTTTCAAAATAAAACCCCTTTTAGGCATAATAGTGTCTCACATTGTGGTATTGTGTAGAAATACATCGTCTGTATAGTAACAACTAATAACGTTTACCAAAGGATCAGGATGATATAGGATTTAATTTGTTACAGAGATGCTATAAGAAAAATAGAGACACTTCAAAAAAATAAAAAATGGTGGTGGAGTAATAGAAGCAGTGTTTTTGGATCTAAAGAAGGCGTTCGACACTGTGAACCTTGAGGTACTTCTTTCAAAGCTCACACTTTTTAATTTTTCTGATGAAGCTATTAAATGGATGACTTCTTATTTAGCAAATAGGAAGCAAAGTGTGCGTCTTGGTAATAGTCAATCAATGTACCGAAACCGTAATATTGGAGTTCCTCAAGGATCAATTCTGGGCCCTTCTTGTTTAGTTTGTATATTAATGACTTGCCGCTAGTCTGTTCATCTGTTAGTATTCAAATGTATGCTGATGACACCGTTTTATATGTGCATGCTAAAAACAAACAACAAGCAGTGAACATTTTAACTGAGGTATTGGTCCATGTTTCAGATTGGCCGAGTAATTCATATTTACATTTGAATATAAGCAAAACCATTTGTATGTATTTCTCACAAAAACCGACAACGATTCCTCATCCTGATGTATTTGTTAAAGGAGAAAAGCTCAAGGTTGTTTCTGATTTTAAATACTTAGGAGTAATTTTAGATTCCCAACTGACATTTCAAAAGCATGCCAAAAATGTAGCCAAAATAAATGATCAGGATGATATAGGATTTAATTTGTTACAGAGATGCTATAAGAAAAATAGAGACACTTCAAAAAAATAAAAAATGGTGGTGGAGTAATAGAAGCAGTGTTTTTGGATCTAAAGAAGGCGTTCTAATATTGGAGTTCCTCAAGGATCAATTCTGGGCCCTATCTTGTTTAGTTTGTATACAAATGACTTGCCGCTAGTCTGTTCATCTGTTAGTATTCAAATGTATGCTGATGACACCGTTTTATAAG
>NW_015548175.1:19419-30706 GCF_001515605.1 Sinocyclocheilus anshuiensis | reverse complement strand
AGCAGTGTTTTTGGATCTAAAGAAGGCGTTCGACACTGTGAACCATGAGGTACTTCTTTAAAAGCTCACACTTTTCAATTTTTCTGCTGAAGCTATGAAATGGATGACTTCTTATTTAGCAAATAGGAAGCAAAGTGTGCGTCTTGGTAATAGTCAATCAATGTACCGAAACCGTAATATTGGAGTTCCTCAAGGATCAATTCTGGGCCCTATCTTGTTTAGTTTGTATACAAATGACCTGCCGCTAGTCTGTTCATCTGTTAGTATTCAAATGTATGCTGATGACACCGTTTTATATGTGCATGCTAAAAACAAACAACAAGCAGTGAACATTTTAACTGAGGTATTGGTCCATGTTTCAGATTGGCCGAGTAATTCATATTTACATTTGAATATAAGCAAAACCATTTGTATGTATTTCTCACAAAAACCGACAACGATTCCTGATCCTGATGTATTTGTTAAAGGAGAAAAGCTCAAGGTTGTTTCTGATTTTAAATACTTAGGAGTAATTTTAGATTCCCAACTGACATTTCAAAAGCATGCTAAAAAGGTAGCCAGAATTATTAAATTTAATTTGGCTAACTTCAGGCATATAAGACCATTCTTAACGATAGAAGCAGCAAAATTTTCATGCACTATGATTTTTTCTCACATTACATTGTTTTACTAGTTGGTCACAAGCAAGCACAACAGTTTTAAAAACGATTTAATCTCTGTACAAACAGACGCTTAAAATATCTGATCAGAGGACTAATAGTTATCATTATTGCAATATAGTTCAAAAACATCATTTATTGTTTTGATAATATTAAACATTTGGTTGATGCTTCCTTGATTTTTAAGATCTTAAATGGTTTATACGTACACATATATACATATATACACACATATACACATACATATATATATATATATATACACACACACACACACAACCTAGCTGCACTCACTGTATGCAATAAAATTATATTTTTGTAAAATGGAAATATACTGAATTTTGTGCATATTTTATTGACCATAACCACATTTAACTCCACAAAAGAGACATGTTGGAAATTAATTTGGGTGTTAAAACCCTATTTGTGACACACCAATTCTTCTATACCGTTTAGAATAAATATGCAAATCCAAATACATCAAATGTGTCCACTGTTCCCCAATCATGTGCAATAACATGTTAAAAACCATCTCCATTCTCCAGTTGTAAAGATCCAGCCTCTGAATGTTTTCAACACCGCGTCCATGCTAAATAAGCCCACCATGTAATATCCGGAGAGAAGGTATTCCCATGGTCACATACAACAGTTTAGTTTTGATAATATTAAACATTTGGTTGATGCTTCCTTGATTTTTAAGATCTTAAATGGTTATGCACCTCCCTCACTATGCCAGTTTATAATGCAGAAGGATAATAATGGCAGAGTAACAAGAGCAACTACTAGAGGAGACTGTGCTGTACAGTTTAGGCGTACAACATATGGACGGTCAGTCTTCTCAATTAGAGCTATTAATTATTGGAATACTTTACCAACTGAATTAAGGAGTAGAACAAATTATTTAACATTTAAATATAAATGAAAGAAATTGTTAAAAGCAAGTCATATTTGTAATCATGTGTAATTTTTTTTTTTTTACTTTTATGATGCTGCCATTATTATACTTAGTGTTATTGTAATTGTAAATGTCATTGTATCTTTATGTGTGATAATTTACTGTATTTTAGATTTTCAGGTTGCCTTTTTAAAATCTGGCAAGGGGCAACAGTTGTGCATATTTTATTGACCATAACCACATTTAACTCCACAAAAGAGACATGTTGGAAATTAATTTGGGTGTTAAAACCCTATTTGTGACACACCAATTCTTCTATACCGTTTAGAATAAATATGCAAATCCAAATACATCAAATGTGTCCACTGTTCCCCAATCATGTGCAATAACATGTTAAAAACCATCTCCATTCTCCAGTTGTAAAGATCCAGCCTCTGAATGTTTTCAACACCGCGTCCATGCTAAATAAGCCCACCATGTAATATCCGGAGAGAAGGTATTCCCATGGTCACATACAACAGTTTAGCCCCTCCTCTCTGGACAGTGTACATGTGCTCCCCTAGGAGCCCAGGGCCCAGATTAGGCCCTAAGCAGCTTAAGGCGTCTCAGCATGGCAGGGGAGGATTGGGATGCGATCAGGAGATTTAAAGGGAAGGCAGGCTCTATGCACCTCTCTCTGCTGCACTTCAATGTGATCTAACTGCAACTGACCAAACACGGTCCTCAAACATATGTGTTCCCATCCAAAACCATTTAATTTTTTTGCACCCTCAGATTCCAGATTTTCAAATAGTTGCATCTCGGCCAAATATTGTCATATCCTAACAAACCACACATCAATGGAAAGCTTATTTATTCAGCTTTCATATGATGTATAAATCTCAATTTCGAAAAATTGCCCCTTATGACTGGTTTTGTGGTCCAGGGTCACATTTGTTAACATTACTTAACCACATTAGTTAACATGAAAAAATACTTTAATAAAAAATGGCTGAATCTTAATTTCAAGATTTACTAATGAAATAAAATTAATAAAATCAAAAGTTGTATTGGTTAGCATGTAATTGACCTGAGCAAACATGAACTAACAATACACAGCTGTATTTTTGTTAACTAACTGGGTAACACTTTAGATTAGGGAACACTATTCACTATTAACTACTTGCTTATTAGCATGCATATATGCGTAAAGCACACAATGTCTTATTCTGCATGACCATATTCTAGATCACTTAAAGGGGACATCGGATGCCCATTTTCCACAAGTTGGCATGATTCTTTAGGGTCTTCATGAAATGTCTGTAACATACTTTTGTTAAAATTCCTCAATGGTCGTGTAAAACAACACCCTTTTTACCTTGTCAAAAACAGCTCTATTCACAGCTACCTACTACTATAGCTATCTAGGTAGAAACCAGCTGCAGATTGAAACAGCTCACTGGATGACACAGTGTCAGGCTCAGACAGCCCATAACAAACTGGCTGCAGTGTGTTTTCTTTTTAGCATTTCTGAGCTGGCAGACATGCAAGAAAGCGAACTAAATGCAAAAAAAGCAAAAGTGAAAATTTCATCCAATGTCCCCTTTAACCCTTTCCGATACCTAAACATAACTACTACAAACAACTACCTGCCTTGTATCAATAAGAAACATCTACCTTACTTACTATCAATAAGCAGCAAATTAGGAGTTTAATGAGGGAAAACTCTTAGTTAATAGTGAATATGTGTTCCCTAATCTAACATTAACAAACAAAGATTAATAAATATTGAAACAAATGTATTGTTCTTTGTAAGTTAAAGGGGTCATATGATGCGATTTCAATTTTAAAAATCGACGCGTTTCAGAAAGGCGGGGCATAGAGCAGAAACAATAATGTACAGTATGTGGAAAATAATGTTTTTTGAACCTTAAACTGCATAAACACATTTCATTACACCAAATACACCAAATACTGTTCTTTTTAGCAACATCATATGACCCCTTTAACAAATGGGACCTTATTGTAAAGAGTTACAGAAAAATTAATCATAGTATTGACATCTGTCATAGGATTTTCAAAATCTGTCGATGCTTGTCAGTTGCATATTTCTGTTTTTAATTCAAATTTCACATGTAGTTTACAAAAAAACTTAAGCGGTTCTTTACAACCAGGAAGTGAGCCATTTCTATAGTGGTCAGAGGGCAACACAGTCACACAAAAACACTAGGTTATGTATATTCATTCACTGGAAGATGTTTACAATAACTGACTCACCTTTAAACCCGTTAAGTAATCTGTGCAGTGAATGACAGCGATACACTCTAAAAAATGCTGGGTTGTTTCAACCCAATGTTGGGTCAAATATGGACTAACCCAACTGTTGGGTTAAAAAGTTAATTTAAAAATGTAACCAAAATTTAACCCAACAGTTGGGTTAGTCCATATTTGACCCAACATTGGGTTGAAACAACCCAGCATTTTTTAGAGTGTAGTAATGCGGATTACTGCTGCAATGTAATTCCTCAGTATCCGCTACATAATGAACACCTTTAGAGCAACACAAATTCATTTAACATCGACTGCTGTTCACTGACCACAAATTAAGCTTTGTACAAATTCACCTCTCCATCCCATCATGCCATCTGGCTATTCATCTACGCCAAGAGAGATACAGAGAGTGATGGAGTCTGCACGAGTGTGTGTATAGCAGTACATTTAAGTGGTGGCCTGTAATCAGCTCTCGGGCACTTCGCCCAGAACAGAGAGGTAATGCACAAAGTAGCAGGTGTGTGTCTATGAGTTGGGAATGAGCCGGTGTCACACTAACATGTCTCACGGTGGGTGGCAGAGACAGAGTGTACCGGAAGGGTTCTACTCAACAGCTCCTGGAAGCTACACTACAGATTTTCTCTTTAGGAATACAGCCAACATTTTGTCAGAGCCATGGTTTAGGAGTTCCAACATTGAGCTGTGATGCTCATGCAAGCAATGATAGTTTGAATTCACTGTGCCACACTGAATCCAGCATGCAACTGAGAATGGTAATGATAATCATTCCAACTGTGAGTGACAAAATATTTTCATTTTATTTTAAGGTGTCCTTGTTACAGTGTAATTACACATTTATGCACTGAGTATTAGTTGCATGTAATTCTGCATAATATACTGTTATTACTAAGTACATGTAACGAGCAATATAAAAAAAGTGTTACCAAGATTTTATATTCTAAAATAAGATTATATAAACTATAGTATACATATGAACTAAAGACAAAATATAAAAAGGGCAAAAAAGACATTAAATAAGACAATATATATTAAAAAAACAATATAAAACAGGCTAAAGACAAGAAAAAACAAGACAAAAATAAAGAAAAAAAATACAGCACAAATAGAGATGTGTATGAAACATGACTCATTAAAATGAGAACGTCTGTACTTTTTTTACCTTTAGGCACAACCTAGCCAACTATTTAAAACATGCTGTGGGTATAGTCATTACCATACTCGCTCAACCACCAAAATTACCACCAGACGTTTGCTACATTTAAGCAGTCATAAACTGAAAAACAGCTTGCTAAGTGTATCATCAGCAAAATAAACCACAAGGTCTGATAAGCCTGAAATATGTGAGTAACCACTCACTAATCTATAGCACTAATAATGACATGGAATTCCAATTTACAGTAGTTATTTTCTACAAATAACTTTTAAAATATGTTCTAAGCATGTAAACAAAAACTAAAACTAGATGCTTCGATATAAGTACAAAGCAATCCTTAACTAGGAACCACTAACTGATATTTCAAATGAACAGATCTAGATCAATGGTTCTGAACTGGTAGATCGTGACCCTAAAATAGGTCACAGGTCTGTTCTGATAGGGTCAGCTGAGAACCACTGATCTAGATGGCACATTCAGTAGTCACTCTGAACAGGACCAGAACACTGTCATTTTGAAAGCATAAGAGAATTTAAACTGTTTTGCACGTTCTTGCAAAATGTGTTTGCATACGCACGAACAGGAAAACCTCAATGGGTACTTGATGTTCTTATCACACAAACACACATGCACATTGTAGAGCAAGAGAACCTGATAGAGGTCACAATATTACACATGTCTGATAGATTTAGGCTCAGTTTTGTAAATGCCCAGCCAAACAATTCACTTCATGGCCAGCACAGGCATGACCGCCGTGCCTTTGGCAGTTTTAACGTGACCCTGGATCATTCTGCATTAGCATCAAGCAACGCCATGGTGAGAGGATGGGCCACTGTAGAAACAAGACCAACCTACTGGCATGACATAGAAGTGTTTAAAGTGCTGAACAAGAATAGAGACATGAGTCGAAGTAATAAAAGGGCAACAAGAAGTCACCGAATGTCTGTCAGGCAGTGGATGCGTGTTGTGAACGCTTTCTCTGTGTGCACGTCCTTTAGCATCGTTGCTTGAAACTGAACAAATCTGTCTCTTTAAATAGCTGCTCTCTGATCACACAGTCTGGGTTTATACAAATATGTAAATCTATGTAAATGACTCATATGACAAGTTGGAATGGTTTCACCAGTTTTTTTCTATTCAGCTATATTGCTCTACAATAACTCTTTGAATTAGCTCTCAGATGTCAGTTTGTCTTAGTGATTTATCAATTTAAGATTACAAAATTTACCAAAAATACAAACTACAGTCAGATATCAAAAATTACAAGTTAAAATAGTTCAGCATTATTAGACAGTCACTTTACAGCCAATGGCATTATAATGCATACAACAACCATCCAACATTAATACTAATATTACAAGCAGAAAAAAAAGATTGTAGGCCTTGTACAACATTAAATGAACCAAACCGTAGGGTTGGGTACCAAAACCCTATGTAACCGGTATGTACTAGAACCGAATCAGAATGCAGATTTCGGTGCTTAATTTCGGTACCACTTACATGCCTGAGCGATCGATTGAAATATTTGTCCTGGTTCTCCATATACTGTACACAAATTTGTGATCGCCTCAGAGTCAGTCCCCTTTACATTTCATATGAAAACGGCTGCAGAGTGCAGACTTCGTCTCCTCCCCATCTTTCGGCGCGCTCTTCAATCCGCAGACCACGGCAGCGCAGTGTGAGCGGACTCAAACAGAAACGGAGGACACAAGGTGTGTGTTTTTCGATAGATTGTTATAATATCTGTATCTGTGCAGTTCTTTGTCATAAATACAGTTTACAAAAGTTCACGAGGGAGCAATTGAGCAATCTACTGTAAAGTTTTCGCTGCGTTCACCCCTCATTACACCACAGCTGTTTCCTCCAGCGAAAATCTAGCCCTTAACACATATGAACGCATACTTTATAGAACGCATACTTTATAAAGCGATCATGTTGCTATTTTCATTTGAAAATTTAATATTTAATATAAAACATATTACAGTGCATGTGGCATACCATACAGTTATTCACAGAACTGATTAAAGACAGTGACAGACAGCACTCAGTCAATTCACTCATTTTAACTAAATAGAGTGATTGACAGAGATACAGTAGAAACATTATGTGTGGTTTTGTATTAAATATTGTTTTGTATTAAATAATGACCCAGATCGTGAAATACATTTATTAGCCTTAGAGTAAGGGAAGCACAACTCGGGAAATGAGAGCATCCGAAGAGCATGTGAATGCTATGTATATTTATTTTAAATATTTTTAATGTTCTTTGATGTTATCCATCGTTTTTTTTTTAAGTATCGGTTCAGGCACCGTTTAGGCACTGGTTCTGTTTTAGAAGTATCGATTTGGCACCAGTATCGTAAAAAACCCAATCGATACCCAACCCTACCAAACTGGTCTAATTATTAAAAGGAACAGTTCAACAAAATGTCATAAGGCTTTTTTTTTTTTTGTAATGTACTGTAATTAGTGCCCAATGCTTCAAAATAACAGCAGAAGTACAATACATATCTCATAACATTAATCAATATGACTCATGTACCATAATCCGAGTCTTGTTCAAACAGTAGCAGGAACAGGCCAAAAATGATATTCACTGACAATCCTCCCATCCGGTGAGCCATTAACCACTGTGAACGATCACGGAGTCCAGCTAGTAAAACAAATTATTTTTCTGATTTATGAAAAAATTATTCAACCAGGTTTTACATTTTTTTGCAGTTGGCAGATGCTTTTATCAAAAGCAACTTAAGCCCTATTCGCACAGGATTAGTATTATCTGGGGACCTTGTGTGATTTTGAAATTACCCCACCCCCCACATCTGAATTTCTTACACTGCATTCAAGGTACACATTTTATTTAAATTTTCAGTTTTTGCTTTGGAATCAAACCTACAGTATAACCTTGGCATTGCCAGCACCATGCTCACTGTTTGAACTACAAGGCGGCTTTAGTGAATCTGATCAACCAAGTCAAATGATCTGAATCAAAAAGTCAATGTATTATTAATGTGTACTCTATCTACAGTCTAGGTGCAGTACAATCAGGCACTGGTCCAGAAACCCTGGCCTTACTTAAAGCTCTAAGGGCGTAAAGATTAAAATTTCATCTTAACACAATTCTAAGGCAACCCAGAGTGTGACTTTAGTTGTTTTTACAAAAAAATTTTTTCATAAATTTAGAATAAAATGTAGTACAAAATTTGATGAATCATGATTTGTTCATGAAAATGTTTGTATGCAAATTTCATTATTTGAAAATGTCAAATATTGATATGTACAAAACATATGGTCAAATTGAACAAGTCTGGTTTTCAGTTAGCATACTAACCAATTAGCATGCCAAGCTAACATTTCGTCATCCATGTCCTAAAGTTTGGATACGTAACCATATCAAAACACTGATATTAAAACTTGCAATATAATGGACATGATAGTACCATACATTCCATTCAAAACTATTAATCTTCAGATGTCAAAGGGAACACATTCATTATCATCATTATCATCATCTCTGATCTATCAGGCTTTACAAACGGCTATCTCTTGGGGTCCAAGGGGGATTGGAATCTGCAGGAGGATTTCATTTTTCATGACACCGGGCTGTGCTAAGGACACTAGGTTGCAAAGGAGTGGTGTACATTTTTAGCACATTAAGCTTGGCAGATTAGCCATCTGGAGTTTAGAGGTGCAGATATAGACACTAGAATAAGACACAGGAAGTGACAGTAAGAGCAGACAGTGGAGAGCACCAAAAGGGCAAGAGATGCCACCATGTATATATGTAGAGATATATAAAGGGTGTCAAAAAAATTCCTAAATGTGTGCGATTGGCATACTCACACATTGAGTAGGCATTGGCAATGCGTCACATGGCATTTACAGCTCAAAACAACCTGGCTCAAGAACAGAGGACACAAAGGTGTTTTATGTTTTTAAAAAGGACAGTGATATAAAATAGTGTTAATGTTGGGTTTATGCATACAAAATGATTGGAGGAAAAAAAAATCTGCATGGATGAATCGTTCACAAAAAGATCAATACCATGCACTTAAAAAATAGAAAGGATACATTTACATTTTATGCTGACTTTAAACATTCACACAGACCGTCAGTATACAGAACAGACTCCCAACTACACATTAGTCTTAATTTCCTATTAATTTCATGTTAAACTCAGACTGCAAATTTACATTTCTGTAACAGGGACTGGGAGTTGAAGTTATGATTCTTAAGTAGACAGGATCTAAATGTATGTTTAGCAGTGCTTTCATTTTTGCTGGAGAACACAAAGTTATGCAGAGTCGCATATTTGAATATATGTCAATTTAATTTCATTAGATCAACACTGAAGCTGGGTCACATGTTGAATTATTCAACTCAGAGTTAGGTAAGAGGTAAACAATGCAGAAACTGCATTTCAGGACTAACAGTGAGGTAAAACAAACTGGCTGGTTGAAGTATGATTTTACACACTGCGCGAAGTCTTAAGGAACAACAACATAGTTGATAAATTTAGGAAGAGTAATGAGCTTTTTTCTGATTTGCTTGTCTGCTATAGTACAGCCTTGTATAAATTACTTTCTGATAATTGTGTGCATAGAGTTGGAACTGGAACAGGATATTACATTTAAATTGAGATGAATACTGGAGAGGACAAGGGTTTTTGTCGACGTACTTTAAACACCTCCAAACACATTCATTTGAATTATATTTCATCAGATGTGGATAGTAAATCCATGTACCCATTTGAGCCTTCTTAATGATGATTAACATCTAAAACTGACTGAGTGAAAGCTACATAACATAGATATAGATGCTGTGTCGGTTTAAAACAAAGAATGGGAGAAAGAAGAGAAATGAAAATGAAGATATGACAGCACATTGAAGTGTAAGTTTTGACTGTATAAATGAAAAGCATATGGATGCACCAATATAGTTATTATGGTCAATAATTGTCACATTAAAAATAATTCAGATAAAACCCAAACATTTTTTTATAATAGTATATTAAAGGGTCCTATTATGCTTTTTCACTTTTTCAGAGTGGTTACAATCATCCAGGTTTAAATCGCGCTCAAATTGATTTGATTTTGACGCAATATTTACACTGAAGCTCGCAGGCGGCTATGGTAAGGGGCATGACATTTCCCGACCAGGCGCCGAGTGCTACCAATAACAACACACACTGGCCCAGCTAACCAATCACAGCACATTTCGTATTTCAGAAGGCGGGCCTTCATTTGATACAGGAACTATTCGAGCCGTTCATGCCAGACTGGGGAGAGAGGTGTTGTAATAATGTAAAATATGTGAAAAAATAATGTGTTTTTCGAACAACCTAGTATGAGAGCATGTTCTAGTACACCCCCAAAACAAAATCAAGACTTTGTAAAAGAGCATAATAGGACCCCTTTAAACAGCATAAATGTAGTTAGAAATATGGCCTGTTCAGACCATTGTTGATCATTAAAATAAAGGCTACTAATAGGTGGATATTAATACTAAATAAATATTAAATTATTACATACTATTACTAACATATTAGGATTATTTAAAATACAATTCTGCCAATGAAGCACAGGTATTAAAACAGAGTTGCAGTATTTAATCAGTGGAGAAAAATGTTCACAAGAAAACGACAGGAGCTCGACTCTCACATGTCTGGACTTTGTCTTTAGCATAGAGAGACTAAAGAATATGGATCATTGTCATTCAGACTAAATATATGAATATTATATTTTTCAATGTTCAAAGCTAAATTTATACTGTCTGTAGGCCTGTCACGATAACAACTTTTTGTTGTGCGATATATTGTCCCAGAAATAATTGTGATAAGCGATATTATTGTCATTTTAAAGACCATTTTATGCCACTGAATATATAATCATAATGTAACAGCATAATAATGCAAGAAGGCCTACACACTTCCAAATGAGAACAAACTTTACATTTTTAAGAATATTTAGATCATGGAAATTAAGTATCAAAATATTAGATACCTTAAAAAACTTGAATAAATAGTAAATAAACATTTAACAAAAAAGTGCAAAGTAACAAGTAGAAAAAAAGAAAAATGCACAAAGAACTTGTATGGAGATTTTTCCGTCTACGGATTTTTCCGACCTTCTCTCTGTAAATTAAGAGTGCACACTATTGCTGAAAAACACAATCACTACTTAGCAGTCAGATGTCCGTTTGCACAAAGGTGCAATCCCTAAACAAGACCACATCTGCAGATTAAACTTTGTTTGTAGAAGCATTTTTTAAATTTGAACTAGCACCTCATGACTACACCACGTTATGTAC
>NW_015548175.1:14990-17896 GCF_001515605.1 Sinocyclocheilus anshuiensis | reverse complement strand
GATAAGCGATATTATTGTCATTTTAAAGACCATTTTATGCCACTGAATATATAATCATAATGTAACAGCATAATAATGCAAGAAGGCCTACACACTTCCAAATGAGAACAAACTTTACATTTTTAAGAATATTTAGATCATGGAAATTAAGTATCAAAATATTAGATACCTTAAAAAACTTGAATAAATAGTAAATAAACATTTAACAAAAAAGTGCAAAGTAACAAGTAGAAAAAAAGAAAAATGCACAAAGAACTTGTATGGAGATTTTTCCGTCTACGGATTTTTCCGACCTTCTCTCTGTAAATTAAGAGTGCACACTATTGCTGAAAAACACAATCACTACTTAGCAGTCAGATGTCCGTTTGCACAAAGGTGCAATCCCTAAACAAGACCACATCTGCAGATTAAACTTTGTTTGTAGAAGCATTTTTTAAATTTGAACTAGCACCTCATGACTACACCACGTTATGTACAAGAAGCTGCAAAAGACACAGGCGCAAGGGGGATGTACAAAACATGGTGACATTCATTTTTAAGTAAATATAATGGATGGTGACATTAATTTTTAAGTAAATATAATGGGCGATATATTGCGTAACCAAAAATGATTGAGGTCATGTACATATATTGTGTGATAAGTCGATATATTGATTTTTGCGACAGGCCTAACTGTCTGTATCAATTCGGCCTGGAGACAGATAGGTCAAGGGTAGTTTTGCAGCAAGAACCATGATTTGTTTAGTTAAAGGACAGTCTTCTAAAATAGTGCCTTAATTAGTCAAAATATGATTTCAAGGGATAGTTAACAAAAATGAAAATTACCCCATAATTTACTAGCTGTACATGACTTTCTTCTTTCAGAAGAATACAATTGGAGTTATATTTAAAGCTTCCAAGCTTTATAATGGCAGTGAATGGGTGGTAATATTCAATAGTCCAAAGGAAGTTCAATAAACTGCACCAATCCATCATAAAAAAGTGCTCCACAGCTCTGGGGGGTTAATAAAGGCCTCCTGAAGCAAATAGATTAGTTTTTGTAAGAAAACTATCCATATTTAGAACTTTATAAACCATAATCTCTAGCTTCCCCTAACTGGTACGTGCATACACGAGAGAGTGGTGTTCCAGCAGATGAAGTAGGCATAGCGTAAGCTCCAGTAATATATGCAAGTCTCATGAGAACCAAGTTTTGTTTACAGGAGCAAAGGAAGCAAAGTTTCTGTTGTTTAGCAAAGGAAAACCAGTCTCCTCCTGGCTTATATCGAAATCCTCCGACATTTTTCTATACAAATCCTCATTTTGTACTTCTAATTAGTGCCGGTGTTTTGTTTTGCTCTCTCAGTGCTTCCGCGTTCGTCATCTCACCGGAGCTTACGCTACGCCTACGTATTACATCATCCGGCTGGAACTTCACTCTCTCGTAAACGCGTGTTCTGGTGGGCTGTTTGATGCACCTTCCAACTATTATTGGTTATTGTTACAATGAGGGTTAACTGGAGAAGCAAAGCTAACGGTTTGAAAAGACCATGGAATACTCTCTCTACAGGCCTAAAAGTTACTTTGATGAAATTCTGGCCTGATACTGACTTACTCTAAATTTAAGATGCTCAGGAAAGACATTTACAATGATTTTTAAAAAAAATGCAATTAAATGCAAATGCATAGAATGCCAGGAATTTAAGGCTTAAACATTCAAAAGGCAGAAAAATTCAAAGTTTGAACCTGATGAATTTGGAATGGTTTGACACTAAACTTCAGAACAATGTTTTACGATCAATTATGAACATTACAACATCATACAAGCAAAGAAATATATTTTGAATTAGATCACATTTATAATAAAAATATGCCCATTTCTACATAAAACTGCATGTATGTAACTGCTTCTCTAAAGCTTCAGGTCTCCAGGAAACTTGCTCTTAATGAGACGATGATGAGGGGCTCCTGCCCCACCTTCAACCTGCAGAAAGAGTTGCCATGGTAAAAATATCAACATGTGCCTCAACAATTACTCAGCATGCAATGTATTATCTAAAGGTGTTAATATTGGTCACTCAGAATAATTAGGAGCCAACACATATGCTTTCAAACCCTCTATCAATTGCTCTCAGATGATATGACATGTTCATGGCTCAGCAATAGATTAGATTAATATAAGATTAATTAAGATTATTATATTACTATTAATATAATAAGATTTTATTAATTCCAAGTCATTCAAGACTAAACCTCATGGCCCTGAACCTTATTTACACACGACACTGCTCCACTGATCATGTGCTGGTTACTCCACTGCACACCTCGGATCACTTCCTCCTCACTCTTAACCTCATCATTGGTTCCTGACACAACACATACCCCTACACATGTCACTTTTCGACGTAACCTACGCTCTTTCTCACCCTCCCGGCTATCTGCTATGGTTTCATCTTTGCTTCCTTCCCCTGAACAATTATCATCTCTTAATGTTAACAGTGCTACTGATACTTTCTGCTCCACTCTTTCCACTCTTAACCCAACTCTTTTAGAGAACTACAGACCGGTTTCCCTTCTAACTTTCACTGCAAAAACACTTGAACGAGTTGTGTTCGTTGCTTTGACACAATCTGCATTGTTAAAAGCGCTATATAAATAAAGGTGACTTGACTTGACAATGTCCAACTTCCTTGAGCGCGCGCACGGCAGCCGATGCGCACACATCTGTTCCACCTTTATTTGATCCTCTAACTCTAGCACTTTCGATTCCATTTTAATTCTACTTTATCTATATGCATCTTTTTTTCTTTTTTTTTTTTTAAACAAAACAAAAGCTTTCTATTTTTTCTATTCTATCTACTTGTTTTTCGTTGTGTGCGTGTATAATATATATATATATATATAGAGAGAGAGAGAGAGAGAGAGAG
>NW_015548175.1:7573-14865 GCF_001515605.1 Sinocyclocheilus anshuiensis | reverse complement strand
AGAGAGAGAGAGAGAGAGAGAGAGAGAGAGAGAGAGAGAGAGAGAGAGAGAGAGAGAGAGAGAGAGAGAGAGAGAGAGAGAGAGAGAGAGAGAGAGAGAGAGAGAGAGAGAGAGAGAGAGAGAGAGAGAGAGAGAGAGAGAGAGAGAAATTATTTTTAGTATTTAAAGCATGAGTGAACACCAATGAAAAGAGAGCAGTGGAACCATTTTGCCTGTTGACAGATCAAAAAGAGTAGGACATGGTTTTGGTGCACTAAAATATGTCTTGTGTACTGTGAGCAAAGCACAGGTTTGTTGCTTTGACTGGGCAGCATTTCTCAGATGTTCAGAGAGGCCCAACAGGACAGCTTATGTAGTCAAACACAGCAAACAGGTGAAATTATGTAACTGCTTTGAACAAATAAACATGCTGGTTGAGTGGGCTGGAAACAAACATGATCTGCACATTTGTAAGGCACATTAAAAACTCACCATCTGACAAAAACATGGCCCACTACCCTGCTCATTTACATACATCACTTTACCAAGATATAGTTATCAGGGTGGCTAACAGAACAAATCACAGCATCATTTTCCAGCAAGAGTTGATAAATGTTTTTGTTCATGAATCTTTATTATTGTTGTTGTCATGAGTAATCATAATTAATATTAATAGCTGTTATGGGGTGACAATTATTGTAACTTAAATATCTTATAGTTTAACATGAAAAAATGCAGGTGTAATGAATCAATTTTATTTATTAATTTCTTTGATGCATAAAAATGTGTAGCCAAATACATTTATCATGTTTGGTGTTCATTCTTCATCTTCATTAGAACTTTAATTAAACACTTAATATACACATCTTTCCTAAACTTTCTTTTTAAACTTTCGCTTCTTTCCTAAATTTAAGAAAAAAAAAAGAAAAGAAAAGTCAGGTCTTTTATACATGATACAAAAATACACGGATGATGAACATTAACTGTAAACAGAGAAAGATGGCTGCCAAGAGAAGGATATACTCCTAGGAAGTGTAAATATTTTACATATATTTACATCATTTATATATACACACACGGACACATTTCAAAAGTATTCTCAAATTACGTTTCAGTAACCACTAAAGTCACATTACAAGTTATTCAGTGTATGCAAAGTTGCTCGAAAGTAGCTAATGGACAAGAGAACCATAGAATTCAAGGGATTTCTGTTCACTATCAGCGGGAAAATTAACCAAACTGTACTTTAATTTTATTGTAGATTTATATATCATAAATATGAAAAATAATGACTGCCGTTTAAAATGCTAGATGCAGGAAAAAGGGCCTTGACACACAAGTCCTGATATAATTCGCAAACTGGTTAGAACTAATCAGGAATTTATATTAAAAAATTAATTAATTAGAATCCAAACTTTTTTGGAGGCATTTCTAATAGCTTAGCATTACATGCAGCCTCTTCATTAAGGTTCATGCGATGTGGATGTTGTATAAGCCATTGCACGGGCCTTTAAATACAGTAATGGGGGGCTTATTGGCCACCTGTTACCTAACCATGCTTAGGACTGCAAGGCTGAAGGAGGTTAATTATAGTTGATCCTTGGGAAATGACACTGCCCATGCCATTTATTTCTTCCCATTTCCAAAGTCATTCAATAGCTGATACGTTAAATTTCAGTAGTATTACCAGTAAGAGGTCATATAACCCTAATAAAGACATTTGAAGAGTGAGCTACATTGATGCACTGTAATGTCATATTTGCACACCGATAGGTCGAAATTTTGATGGTCTGTATAAAACCTGTTTGGCTCAGTCTGTACTTCAAGCAAGTTATATTTCAGTCTTTCTTATTAAAGAAACCCGATGATCTAGAACTGCTACAATATGGTGTATATCGCACAGTGAAGTGTTCATAAACAAGAGGATCTGTGATTACTCAATCTACTGAAGCCTGCGTTGATACAAAGCTCAACCTATTCAATAGCTTTGCGACAATGCACGATGTTTGGCGAAATATTCCGAGTGTGTTCCGATCCACTCGGTCACTTACTTTCAGTGATCTTCTGCAATCCCAGCACATCCTCCGGGGTGATCGTTTTGTTCGCAAGCAGTTCCTCCTCTGTGGTGACGGGGACCCCGACGTCTGTCGTGTTAAAGCCCTTCTTGACTTTCATGGCCTCGGATAAATCAGGGTTCGAGTTCGCTTTGCTGCCGCGGATGCTGTGGCGGTTATTGCCGTTGCCGGTGTCTCCGCTGCTGCAACTACCGGGATTAACGCCGCCGGACTTCTTAGAGCACGATGGGTCCTGGCTGTTGCCTGTGCTGGTACAAGAATAGCTCATTATCCGTTCCTCCTCCACCACCCCCCTGCTCCCCCGGTCTAGAAAAGACACAAAACAGTCACCCTCCCGCACCCGAAGAGCTGAACAGGTCGCCCGTTTAGAAGTATTTAAATCCTCCTGTTCTCCGCTCAATCTGAACCTCTCTCGCGCTACAGCTGAGGGACGTACTACTGCGCGGCACGAGGGGGTCGCCTGCAGTTCAGTGGCGCACGGTGACAACAGATGACACCGTTTGACTGATAAAAAAAAGACTGCTTTGAGTTCAGCGCGTTGTATTTCTAAGGAAATAGTTTTTAATAAAATCAGTCGTCGAGCCTGGACTGAACTGGTCATTCTAGCATGTAGTGTGCGCCGGATATCTGTTTTGAATGATCCCGTTTGTCGTGTGGTATGATCCAAATTGATTCGTGAATGGTGTGAAGGTGTATTAATTCAGCACAACCCCCAGCAGATATGAGAAATTGTAACGCCAATATTATTATTTAAAATAAAAATAAAACTTATATAGCTGTATATACGTTTTTGTTTTTTTTTTACTTTAAATCTAATTTCAGGCTGCATTGACATGTGCTGTGAAAGTCTTTGATTCGAATTTTGATTCAAAACTCTTAAAAAGAAAGGTTCCATTAAGGGTTTTACGCAGCAATGCCAGTGAAGAACCATTTTTGGGTTTCCCACAGAACGTTTCAGTGAACGGTTCTTAAAATAGCCTTAAATAATCAAATTAAATCATCTTTTGCCACCATAAAGTACTTTTTGTGCAATAAAAGGTTCTTGATGGAACCATATATGCCAATAAACAACCTGAATTTAGTGAAGTTATGACAGTCCACAAGAGGACGCTACACGACAGTAGGCTACAACAACAAAAAATAACCTAAACGTTGATATAAACGATATCAACATTTCATTTCATTGATACCAGAGAATGAGACACTGATTTCTTAACACTATGAAGAAAAAAACCCTAACCCTAACTCGAGCAATTCATCAAATAATGCATCTTCGAATAATTCAAAGAACTCCCTTTTAACCAATATAGTTGTGCTTACTGGTATAATAGCCTGGTATATTACAGCTGTTGTTGTTATGATACAAAACTAAGATGGAATCAAACCTTTATAGCTTAAAAGACAGAACAAAGGCATAAATAAATGTCATCAGCAACACGTTTATGTTACAGTAATGTTCATGGTGAGTTTATTAATAATATGGCTGAGAGTGTATGTTTGTAGAAGAGGACACACTCATTTCATCTCACAGGCCTGCTGAGCTGGCTTGTCTCTTTGTCATCACGGTGTGGCTGCTCTCATCAGCAGAAATCCACACACACACACATGCACATACAGACATTTTTACACACAACCAGAACTACATTTGACACACACACTCACACAGAGCTTAACAGATACACACGTCATACACATTCGACACACACGCCTCCACCCTGGACAACAATGTGCTGACTGCAGTCTGTGTAAGGCCATTGTTTTGCAAAGAGACCTGGGTCGAGGTTGTGGGCTGAGCATCAGAAGTCATTTCACAATGAACGCTAAAGCTGTTCAGTTAATTTCAAATCACACGGACTGAAATGTTCAGGTCTATACATTGACATAAAAAAGATATTTGGAGTACGTTTTACAAGAAAACTCCATTTTAGTCATTCTACTTCCGAATTTCACACTAATTCAATGCCGTTCCTTTGCAATTATTTGTGAAATTAACCAGCAGTCGAGTGAAAATTGTTTCAAAGTAAATCCTACACCTATTTGTTTTCAGTATATGTGCATCTTTCAATGTAAATGTCCTATGGTACATAGTTTTTCTAAAAACCCATGTATTGTTCCTGAATTTGATATAAGTTGCAATTGAACACAGTAGTTTTTAGACATTTAAACTGCTGTAATGTTAAATTTGTCGGCATTTGAGCTCAACCAGTATCCGCTTCATTGATTTGGAAAACACACTGATTCACATTAGCATCTGCATTGCAATGTTTTTCCATTTATGGGTCAGAAACTCATCCGCGTTACTCATTGCATTGTCAATGCATCTCAGGCATCAACAAATAAAACATTTGTATTATGTGAAAACCAATATATTTCAGTGCTATTTTGAATAGATTTTTTCCCTTATAAAGTCTGTAAAATACCAAATACTGTCGCAAAGACGTCTTCAATTCACATTTGAAAGGCCTGAAATGAAAATCTCGAGTTATAGTATATAACCTTTTATGTAATTCACATAAATATGACCTAAAATCACATATTAGTATACAGTGCTACCTTTATAGTGTAAAAGTGAGTTGATCATCAGGTAGTGGAACATGAGAGGCCATGCAGCTCCATGGCCGCTCATTGGTGGAGATCAGTTCATTGTAAAGAGCATGCGGAGGAAATAAAGGACTACAGTTGAGGTCAGAAACAAAAGGCATCCAAAGCAAAATGCTGACAGCAGCCGGGGTCTGTGAATCAGGGAGCCCCATTGAAGCGGCGTCTGTATAAATAGCCCCACAGATGCCTGAGCAGGAGACCGCGTGGTGGATTCCCCTCAACGCATACAGCTCATTCTATTGGGTAAGTCTGGTAAACCCTGTACCTCTGCCAACTTTAAACCAGATTAAACAAGCCTGGAACACCATAGTGAGCATTACATATACAGAATGATAAATCAAACAACGATCCACTGATACAATCAGACATGCTAATTATAATTATGATAGAGGAGATAATTATGATTCAACAAGGTATTTGAACAAGACTGACCTGATGTGCATTAGACTGTAATATAAGCCACTCTGTTTAATTGATCCAACAATGTTCAGGCTTGTTGCACAAAGATGTTATGAAGAAAAAAAAAGCACTTGTACTGTTTTTTTTCACAGTATGACAGGTAAGTGAAAGTAGAAATGTATGAAAACTGTTCATCATGTATGGCATTTTAGGGATGTTATACAGCGATGAACTCTTCTGAGATGATGTCTGATTCTTTGCATGCAGGTCAGTCAGCGCTGAGATATCTGAAACAATGGCTCTGACAAACCCTATGTCAATGCCCATGGGACCATGGAAGGTACAGTGATTTTATTTCTTTTTTTTAGAAGAAGAAAAAATATTTTATTTTTATTTCATTTAATATTTAATTCATTGTTTTTATTTTGTCACTTATGCTCACCAATGCTACATTTATTTGATCAAAAATGCAAATAATATTGTGAAATATTATTAAAAAATTTAAAACAACTGTTTTCTATTTGAATATATTTTAAACTGTAATTTTAAAACTGTAATTTTATTCCTGTGATATCAATGCTGAATTTTCAGCAGCCAACAGTACCATTAATACATAAATAAATAAATAATCTCATTTTCCACAAAAATATTAAGGAGCAAAAACTGTTTTCAGTATTGATAATAATAAAAATTTATTCAATTTTAAATTAATTAAAATTATTAATATTTGAGCAGCAAATCAGCATATTAGAATAATTTCTGAAGGATCATATGACACTGAAGACTGGAGTAATGACGCTGAAAATTCAGCTTTGACATCACAGGTATAAATTATATTATAAAATACATTCAGATAGAAAACAGTTTTTTCAAATGGTAATCATATTTCACAATATTAGTTTTACTGTATTTTTGATCAAATAAATGCAGCCTTGGTGAGCATAAGAGACTTCTTCCAAAAACCTTAATTATTCCTAACTTTTGACTGTTGATGTATGAATTTATTTTGAATTAAAGTAAAAAAAATAAATAATTTTAAATAATTTAAAACAAATTTTAACACGTAAATAACAGGTAAATTTGTCCCCCGCACTTTATTTCGGGCAAGTGTGTTCACATAGAGGTTTTCAAGGGTTTTTCAATTTCAGTTTTTCAAGTTATATCCAGGTAATAAATGAAGTATATGAATAATGCAGTGCTAATTGACATTGCATCTATTACAGTATAGAAACTATTCTGCCTTACTCTGTGATAAAAATGGAAAAAATGGGTTTGTAGTATATAAACACAAATCATAAAACTGTCAAAAGGAAAATATTTTTTAAAAATTAAAAAAAATATTATAGAATATAAATTATTGGTTATTGTCCTGCAGTGTATTTGATTTCTTTGCCAATTAAAATAAATAAGAGAAAAATAAAACTTGTCAATTAAAAAAAAAAAAAGTATTACTACATTTCTGTCCCCCTGACTCCTGAAAAGATGGCTACGCCCCTGGATATCTGTGTGTATTTACACATCTCTTTCTTTTTCAGATTACTGTTTATGATCAGGAGCATTTCCAGGGCAGGCGTTGTGAATTCACCGCTTGCTGCCAGAACATCATGGAGTACGGAATGGAGACTGTCCGCTCCCTGAAGGTGGAGTGTGGCGTGTGAGTAAAAGCAAGCATCTTTGATTACCTGAGTAAATCTCTCTTCCTCTTTCCAGCCCCATCTCCTAATGGTTTCTTCTGACTCTAGCTGGGTAGGTTTTGAGCACTCTACCGTCAATGGCCAGCAGTTCATCCTGGAGAAGGGAGATTACCCTTGCTGGGAGGCCTGGAGTGGCAGCAATGCCTATCGCATTGAGAGGCTGATGTCCTTCTGCCCCATCTATTCTGCTGTGAGTGAGACCATCTGCAGCAGAGACACACAATACACCCACCAACAGACTCTCTGATCATCACTATTTCTCAACACATTTACATTTTTCATAGTTGTAGATACATGGCATTAAATTGAGTTGAGAATAAATTGAATTTGAATTGAGCTAGTAAAAAAAATTGCAAAAAGCATAACTGAAATAGAATTAATAATCAGAAATATTAGAAATATAAATCTAAAATATTTGTTAAAAAAGCAGTAAATCATAATAACAAAATGTATATGAAAATGTAAATATACTAATAATCAATGTTTGAAAAGCTACATTTATGTATTTATTTATTTGCTTACACGTTTCATACACCAGGGGTAT
>NW_015548175.1:2500-7466 GCF_001515605.1 Sinocyclocheilus anshuiensis | reverse complement strand
TAGCTTTTCAGACAATATTTTGTATAAATTGTATTTATATTTTATTATTTATACAAAATATTAATAATCAATGTCTGAAAAGCTACCTTTATTTATTTATTTATTTGCATAATTTACATATACATGCTATCATACACAAAGGGGTATAATAAGAAATATTAGAAAAATAGGTCCAAAATATTTGATAAAAAGCAATAAATAATCAAATGTAATTGATCTAATATTAAAGCTTATTTATTTATTTATTATCATTTACATCTTTTATCATACACACAAAGGGTAATGAAAACAGAAATATTAATCTAAAATATTTATTAAAATATAAATTAAAAAAATAATTTATAAAATGTATAAAAACCTGTCTTAAGTCGCTGGGGTATATTTGTAGCAATAGCCAAAAAACATTGTATGGTTCAAAATTATTGATTTTTATTTTATGCCAAAAATCATTAGGATATTAAGTAAAGATCATGTTCCATGAAGATATTTTGTAAATTTCCTACTGTAAATATATCAAAACTTAATTTTTGATTAGTAATATGCATTGCTAAGAACTTCATTTGGACAACTTTAAAGGCAATTTTCTCAATATTATGATTTTTTTGCACCCTCAGATTCCAGATTTTCAAATAGTTGTATCTCGGTCAAATATTGTAACCATACATCAAACCATAACAAACAACAACAAACCATACATCAATGGAAACTTATTTATTCAGGTTTCAGATGATGTATAAATCTCAATTTCGAAAAATTGACCCTTATGACTGGTTTTGTGGTCCAGGGTCACATATAAAATATAATTATATAAGATAGATAGATAGGTATGATTTATAGAAGTTAGGGTTAGGGT
Organism: Sinocyclocheilus anshuiensis; assembly: GCF_001515605.1. Taxonomy (NCBI): domain Eukaryota; kingdom Metazoa; phylum Chordata; class Actinopteri; order Cypriniformes; family Cyprinidae; genus Sinocyclocheilus; species Sinocyclocheilus anshuiensis. The sequence continues at coordinate 6,613 of NW_015548175.1, read as the reverse complement.
TTTATAATCAATGTTTGAAAAGCCACCTTTATTTATTTAATTATTTTAACTTTTATTTTCATGGTCATTTTATGGCTCATGGTGGAAGAACATTTCCTAGAATACAATATCTTTTCCATTTTGTTGTGTTAGACTAATTAAAAATGAAGTTGTGTGACTGTTACACTGCAGTGAATTTAATTTCCATTTGCAATTTCATTCGTTCCAATTCAACATCCTGTGAGACAGGGCCAGTTTAATCCAAATTCCAAGTCACAAATTTAAAGGGAACCAGTTCTTCAAATCAGAATTTTGCTCAACAGAGCATTCAACAAGTTGTCTTTCTTTCTCCATTCTGAAACAGATGCACAGTGATTGCCGTATGACGCTTTTCGAGTGTGAGAACATGACTGGAAGGCAGTGGGAGGTGTGCGATGACTACCCCTCCCTGCAGGCTATGGGATGGTGCAGCAACGAGATCGGCTCCATCAAAGTCATGAGTGGAGCGTAAGTACGATTGCCCAGAATGGATTTTAATCACCTGATCATTTTGTTAGGGTCAAACATTTTTGGATGTTTGGCTTTTGACCTGTATCTGAAAAAGGCTGGCGTCACTGTATTCATCACTGCATTCATCAACGTTTGAGATATCAAATACTCCACTTGGCCTCCATGGTAACATGCAGCCTCTCTGTTCCTATTTCTCTAGCTGGGTATGCTACCAGTATCCTGGTTACCGTGGTTACCAGTACATTATGGAGTGCGACTGCCACGGAGGCGAGTACAGGCACTACAGGGAGTACGGTTGCCATGCTCAGACCCCCCAGATCCAGTCTATCCGTAGGATCCAGCATTGAGAGGAACCAGCCGTGTCCTTCCTCCCTTCTCTCCCTTCTTCCTCCTTCTGAGCCCTTCAAACTTCCACTTCCTCCATCCCTCCGTTCCCAGCCATGCAAGATGGTTTGTTGACCCAGACGGCAGGCTGGTATACTGGTGCTACACTAATGTAACAAGTTCACAGCATGTTTTTTACCAACTACACGAGGAAAGAAAGTCAAACTATTGATGGCAGGAATGATTAGAAAAAAAAGCAGAAGAAAAAGTCCTGTATGATGACAGCCGAAAAGGACGTGGTGCGGTGAGAAGCCGGGAGCGTTGCTCTTCTTTCGTCATGACTTGATCATCATGATCATAGCCAATGCAGTTTTCATGGTCAACTTCTGTATGATATTTGAAAAACAGAATAATTGATATCAGCTGACTTTGGTGTGTGGATCTTTACTGACCTTAAGTGAACATTCAAACAAACTCTGAACTCTCACATCAGTCATTTTCAGAAAAGGTGTAATGAATTGTTTAACATTAAAATTTGAAATGAAAAGATATAATGTCTCAGAATATATGTTAAAGGTGACAGATCATGAAAATCTGACTTTTCCAGGTTTTAAGTGCTATAATCAGGTCCCCAGTGCATCTACCAACCAAGGAAACGTGAAAAAGATTAACCCAGTCACTTTGCTTTGGTAAGCCTTTTTCTGCAAGCGTCTGAGAAAACGAGCGCGTCTGATTTCGCTCCCTTGGTGACGTGGCCAAGGGATCTCATTATAATATCACCGCCCCTTAATATGTAAATTTATTACCACGGTGCCATTATTGTGTTTTCGCAAGCGACAACGGTGTATTAAAAATTAAAAAATAGCTAAATTTGTTGCTAGGTGCTTTTGGAAGAAAAAGTTGCTAGGGTAGTCTGAAAAGTTGCTAAATTTAGCAACAAAATTGCTAAGTTGGCAACACTGGGTATGAGCTGTAATGGCGCAGCTCTATTCTGGAAAAGGGGGGCGGGGAGCAGCATCTCATTTGCATTTAAAGAGACAGGCCCGAAAAACACCGTGTTTCTGCTTCCACTCAAAATAGGCATTTTCAAAATGATATAATAAATGATCTGTGATTTCACAGACACATTCTGGGGACGCCAGAGACTTACATTACATATTGTAAAAAGGGGCATAATATGTCTCCTTTAAAACATAACAAGGACAGCCTTTTGTACTAACTATATCAAAATGGCAACAGATGGGCCTCACTAAATTACTTTTCAGATGTTACTTTATCAACATCCTTTCAGATGCTACACATAAAATGACTGTAAATGTGATCATGTGAAAACATCACAAATACAAAAAAGGACAGGAAAGGCAGTTTTCATTTGTTGCTTCTATAAGCATCCCCCTAGGTGTGTTTTTTGTAGGAAAAATATGTCTAAAAATCTCTCTAAATGCATAAATATAAGTGTGTGTGTAATATATAAACATTCTCCAGATAATAATTTAATAATTTATTACAGTGTTCATATAAACAAAGTTAACAATGTACTCCTTATATTTACGTTTTTTTGTTTTAACAAACATATATAGCTGCCTTTGTATTTTAGGAAGTGGGCCTTTGGGCTCATTTTACATTATACATGTATATATATATTTAAATTAACCTTGATATACATTTAACTTAATCTTGAAAATTGTATGGAAAATTGACAACCACCCCTTAACAAATGGCAGTGGTTTAATCCAGGTTTTGGTTTGACCCTGTGCAAATCAATTGTATACCAGGCCTAATTTTGATTCAAAGCGTTTAACCTGCTCATTGACAGACCAGTGATGAACAATTTATGATGGCTCAACAAAAAGGCAACTAACGATAAAACGATTAAAGAAAAGATTTTTTTTTATTTCTCTACTGTTTGAAAGCTACTACAAACACATAATGCGTATTTTGTGGCTCATTTTAATAATTCCGCTTCAAATACTTGGTTTGAGACGCACCAACAAAGTTTATGAAGAACCATACAAAGGATATTACAACTACGCTGACATGACCGATCGTCTTCGGCGTTTTTCTCAAAAATACGCGCATATTTGCAGCCTCGTGAGCATAGGGCAGTCTGTCAAGGGAAGGGAGCTTTGGGTCACGAGAATAACAACGAGTCCGACTGCGGACGTACCGGGCAAACCGAGGTTCAAGTATGTGGGCAACATCCACGGGGACGAGGCTTTATCAAGGCAGCTGTTAGTGTATCTGATCGAGTACCTGTTGACTCGGTATGGCCGCGATGTGAGAGTAACAGAGCTGGTGGACCGGACGGACATCTATATAATGACCAGCATGAATCCTGACGGCTTTGAGCGCGCGGTGGAGGGGGACTGCACCGGCAGCACCGCAGGCCGCGAGAATGCCAAACATCATGACCTCGATAAGAGTTTCTCAGACGAGGATAAGCAGCACTTCAGTAAGACTTCAGAAGACATACCGGAGGTCACAGCTGTCATGCAATGGATTCTTGAGAAAAAGTATGTTTATTGTTTTGTAGTTTTAGTCTATATTTTCACTACAAAATGATTGAATTCGAAAATAGTTTTGAAGGCAAACATTTTTATTATTATTATTATTATTTATATAAATTTACATATGTTTTAACCAAATAATTTGACACTGACAACCTCAATGAACCTTGCCATTAAAATCTATGTCGTTAAAAATTATTTGATATTTATTATTAAGAGGGTCAACAACAGTATTCCCTTTTGATTTTCTTGTCACATAGCTAATTGGCTGACTGCAAGATGGTTATATCACACTAACTTTGATTTAGCAAACCAAAATCATTTTAAAATTTATAAATTATTCTACATTTTAAGCCACATTGACATTTTCAGGGGTTTCAGTTGACTTAAACTAAATTCAAACTATTTAAAAAATTCTTTTCCCGCATCTCTTGCTGTGGTACAGCAAATCTGGTGACCTAGAGGAAGAATTGAAAAATGTCACCAACAATTTGAAGTCCCTGGAGGCACAGGCTGAGAAGGTAGGCAGAGCCCTAGTGTTTGTTTGCAGTGAAAAGTCCAAATGCCCTGCTATTCATTTTCAAGTCAGACTGCCCATGTTCACTCTCACATGGGCTTATCTGTATTTGTGGTTGTAATTTGGTCTTTGTACAACAAATGATTGTATCTCACATGTCATTTATCCAAATTTTAAGCCAAAGTTAAAAATGAGATTCCCCTTAAAGCAGCGTTGTATACAGGGTGCGATTAGCCAATAAAGTGAATTGTTCCCTTGGTTGAGTAAAATAGCTTT
>NW_015548174.1:696-934 GCF_001515605.1 Sinocyclocheilus anshuiensis | reverse complement strand
TCACATTTATGGTAATTACTTTTGCCGGTGCTTTGCGGCAAACTTTAGCCTATTGCGTGCATTTGAACGCAGAACACTTCAGCTGCACTGATGGCACGCACCTGCTGGCGGGACAATAAACACCGTCGAGCCACTAGCACGGTCTCGTGTTGTTTCCACCAGCGCTGCAAATTTTTCATCACTAATTGATGGATGTCTAAAATATAAAAATAAGGAGAAGCCTAAAACAGGCCCGAGG
>NW_015548174.1:0-686 GCF_001515605.1 Sinocyclocheilus anshuiensis | reverse complement strand
TCTCTTTGGATTTGAGACTTTAGTCTTTGCAACTTTACAGATCTTCTTTATGCACCAAGAGCTTGTAACACTTCAAAGAGAAAGGAAGAATTGAAATCGCATCATATGACCCGATTAACATTAATGACAGGCAGCGCGTTTATTAGGCTGCTGTCTCTTTAACACCGAACGCACGCAGATCTAAAAATGCTGTACATGTGTGTTTTCTTTCTCATCTGTTTACGTTCACGTAAGACAAAAATGGCTGTGTTTATGATGATATACTGACATAGTTTTCTGCATATTTTTCGACAAATATGAAAGAAGTAGTTTCGTCCTGGAACAACCTTTTCTACAGTGGAAATACACGGAACGGTTCGAGAACAGACACAAACCGGGAACCCGTACCGCGACCTCTGTTCTCTGTGCTCGCGCTTGTGCTTCGTGTGGGCTGCACGCAAACAGGGCGCAAGTTCTTTCCGTTCCTGCACTTAAATCGTTTTTAATCACATTAAAATGCGAACGCAGGAATCGTTAAGCAGAATCGAAATGCACGCGTCTTATCGAATACCCGGTTCTTGGAAATTTGGAACCAGTTCTAAAATGGAACCGGTTTTCGATACCCAACCCTATCGACTGATATTGTTTTTTTGACAGCCGATGCCGATGCCGATATTTTGGAAAGCAGGGTGGCCGATGGCCGATAT
>NW_015548173.1:281-547 GCF_001515605.1 Sinocyclocheilus anshuiensis | reverse complement strand
ATTTATGCATATACAATTTCTGGTTTATGTGAAGATTGTTTTAAAGGGGTCTAAAAGTTAAAAATTATATTTTTCAGAACCTACTAAATGTTAAAAATAATGGCTTTCAATTATACTGTAATGTTGAATGACTATAATTAATAGGTAAAATTGAGGGAAAATGTATTTAATAGAGACAGTATTGTCTCTACAATACAGCAGTATTGGTATCAATACTTCATTAATAATATACTACTTAGTAAAAAGATGCCATTTAAACATTTCAA
>NW_015548173.1:0-136 GCF_001515605.1 Sinocyclocheilus anshuiensis | reverse complement strand
CTAGTACACCCCCAAAACAAAATCAAGACTTTGTAAAAGAGCATAATAGGACACCTTTAAGTTCACTTAAATTAAAAGTTAAAAATTATATTTTTTCAGAACCTACTAAATGTTAAAAATAATGGCTTTCAATTAT
>NW_015548172.1:0-2448 GCF_001515605.1 Sinocyclocheilus anshuiensis | reverse complement strand
GAATGCAAGTCTGAGAGTGCAAGCGCCAGGCTGCAGCCAGACCCTCTTGGTTATTTCAGTGACAGAAGTTCAGCTGCAGTATTAATGTCATAAAGAGACTCTATAACATCTCACTGTTACTGATTTATCATGCAGCTCAAAGCATTATGGGTAGAATCTCTCGTCAGTCTCTGATTCATCAACACAGTTTCACTGATGATCCAGAATAAACAGCAATCCCAGGATAGAGCGGCTGAGTGAATGTGGTCTGGACTGTGTGGATGAGGAAACCCTGGATAGAGCGGCTGAGTGAATGTGGTCTGGACTCTGTGGATGAGGCTCATTGTGTTTCTGGAGACGCTGTAGAAGGACAGAGTTCCTGCACTGTGATCCACAAACACTCCTATTCTACGACACCTGAAGGGAAATACAGGGAGAGCAGTCCCTATATTATTGTGTGTGAATGAGTAACTGGAGGAAGAGCAGTACAAACTCCAGGACTGATCATTATATCCAAACAAACACTCATCACCCCGTCCCTTCCTTCTGATGCTCTTATATGGCATTGATATTAACACACCTCTATTTCCACTCCACTCCAGCTCCCAGTAACAGTGTCCACACACACTCTCTCTACACAACACCTGCAAATAACCATCAAATCTGTCTGGATGATCAGGATACGGCTGTTTCTCTTCCACATATGTCACCTTTCTGTTCTCCTCAGACAGACTGAGACGAGTGTTTGCTGTGTTTGGATCCAGTGTGAGAAAACAGCCATCTGAACACAAGAACAGAGACATTAATAACACAACAATCACTACAGCTGTGTGTGTGTGTGTGTGTGTGTGTGTGTCATTTCTTACATGTTGTACTGTTGTTTTTTGTTTAACAATGTCTTAAATATTTTTCTTGGAGAGAGTGTGTGTGTGTGTGTGTGTGTGTGTGTGATTTCTTACATGTTGTACTGTTGTGCAAAGTTTTTTTTTTTTAAACAATGTCTTAAATATTTTTCTTGTTTCTTGTTTGTGGAAAAAGAACGAAAGTATACATGTACTTATTTACTTAATTATTTTACAGATCTATTCTTGTTTTGTTTATGTATTATATAATAGTTTATTCCTTATTCATGTAATGGACAATGCTTTGGCAATACTGTGCAAGTCATGCCAATAAAACTCATTTGAATTGAATTGAATTGAGTGAGATAGTGAGAGAGAGAGTGTGTGTGTGTGTGTGTGTGTGTGTGTGTGTGAGAGAGAGAGAGAGAGAGTTCATTCACTATGGGTGACTTCAATTCTAGAACCGGTGACAAATTAGATTTCATAGAATCACAAGGCACCAGATTCATTACTGCCAATAACAGATTTTTTCCTTCTCACCCTCCCAAACAGAACTGTGATCAAACAGTGAACTCTCATGGAAGGCAGCTGCTGCAGCTCTGTCAGAATCTGGCTCTGTACATCGTCAATGGAAGACTGCGAGGAGACTCACTCGGTCGCTTCACCTACAGCTCAGCTCTTGGTAGCAGCACTGTAGATTATACAATCACAGATCTAGATCGTTCCTCTTTGAGAGCATTCACAGTCAAACCCTTGAAACCAAAGTCAAATTTTCGCCTGTTTTATTGATTTCAAGAAAGCATTCGACTCAATCTGGCATGAAGGATTATTCCTAAAACTCATCGACAGCGGAATAGGAGGTACATTTTATGATTTGATCAAATCCATGTACACAATCAGCCAATGTGCTGTTAAAATTGGAAACAAAAGAACTGAATGTGAAACAGAAACGTGGAGTGAGACAGGGCTGCAGTTTAAGCCCCACCTTCTTCAGCATTTACATCAACCAATTGGCCAATGTTTTAGGACATGCTCCCATTCAAGGTCTCACTCTCCATGACACAGAGATAAAGTGTCTTCTTTACGCAGACGACCTGCTTCTCCTGTCGCCCACTAAAGAAGGGCTTCAGGACAGCCTGAATCTGCTGGAGGATTACTGTCAGACCTGGGCCCTGACAGTAAACCTCCAAAAAACTAAAGTCATGATCTTCCAGAAACGCTCCAGATCTCAGGGACTAACACACACATTCACACTATCACACAGAACCATTGAAACCACAAAAACACACTTACCTCGGCCTAAAAATTACTCCAACAGGTAACTTTACTTTGGCTGTGAATGAGCTCAAAGATAAAGCTCAAAGGGCTTTCTATGCCATAAAAAGATTTTTTGACATTCCAGTCCAAATCTGGCTCAAACTTGTGAAATCAGTAATTGAACCTATTGTATTATATGGCAGTGAAGTCTGGGGTCCACCTATAAAATTTGATTTTTTAAACTGGGAAAAACATCCAATTGAAAAAATGCATTTAGATTTCTGTAAAAGAATACTCAAAAGTCCAAAGAAAAACACCAAATAACGGATGCAGGGCAGAATTAGGCCAATACCCTCTCCTTCTAAACATT
>NW_015548171.1:0-871 GCF_001515605.1 Sinocyclocheilus anshuiensis | reverse complement strand
AAATGCTCACTGATGCTCCAGAAGGAAAACGATGCATTAAGAGCCGGAATGAAAATGTGTAAATTTTTCTTATTTTGCCTAAATATCATGTTTTTTTTCATTGACATCATGATCAGTCTATTGGTATTGGCTTAGAAATTTAGTAATATATATGTGCATTGTTTTTCCTTCTGGAGCATCAGTGAACGTTTGAACCTTTTCTAATAGTTGCTTATGAGTCCCTCAGTTGTCCTCAGTGTGAAACGGTGGTTCTCAAATCATACAGTCATTATTGGAGAGGGTTCAAATATGCAAAAGATGCTGGAAAACCAAAGAATTTGTGGGACCTGAAGGATTTTCCTGAAGAACAGCAGGCAGTTTAACTGTTTTGGGCAAACATCTTATTCAGGTCGGTACTAAATAAACAATAGCATGCATTTTGTATGATCCCTCGTATTTTCGTAAAATAATTAACATTTTGCAGATTCTGCAAGGTGTATGTAAACTTTTGATTTCAAATGTATTTCTATATCAATGGTTCATGCCAACAGTATTTGTCGATGAAGCATTGAATCCAGGATTATGAGAGGTCTTACCCCGTGATAAGAAGCACAGCCCATGAGGGTTTGTGACTTAGCTGCACAATCCATAATGTCCCACAGATAAGTAGGGGCTTCATTCAACACAAACTCCATGTGCACCCCACCAGTGAAGTCCATCAGGGCTTCAGACATGAATCCGCCATCTAGGTCTGCGTAAGATCCGCACACCCTATAAAGCCAAAACCATTTTATGGTGCAGTGTAATGTAGTAAATATCATGTAATGTGCCATGTCAATGTTTAAACATGTTACTGTGTTCCTCCTCACAACAACATCCAAATCTAGAGGGC
>NW_015548170.1:0-631 GCF_001515605.1 Sinocyclocheilus anshuiensis | reverse complement strand
AGGAGCGACAGAGCGGATGATCGCCCCGGAGCCTGAGCCCCAAGTATCTGACCGGGTGCGAGAGCCGGCAGCACAAGCGATGGTGGAGACAGCTGTGGACATCGTGGGGACTACGGAAAGCCCCGCCCACGGCACCACCGCTGAGGGTGAGCTCACACTGGACTCAGGACTATTAATAGAGCTCACACTGGACTCGGGACTATTAATCGACTTGGATACTGAAATACTCTTCACTCCATCTTCATCTGTACTGTCGGATTGGCAAGATGTCACACCCAACCTCCCTCTCCCTCTCCCACCACCTCTCATAGACTTGTTTCCTTGCTCAACGCCATTTCCACTGGATCCCGTCAGCCTCTCTGCTCACCCTCAGCTCACCATCTGTGGCGTGGGCTTGCCGCTGGTCTGCCTATCTCCACCTCCATTGGCGTTGAGTCTGGAGGATCTCTCGACTCCGCCTTCAGCCTCCGAGACCCAGGCTCAACCTCGGTCCTGCGACCCAGCGGCTCCACCATGGCTCCTAGCTCCCTTGTCTCCACCATGGCCCGTCAGTCCACAAGCTCCACCGGGCTCCGTCGTTCCTCCAGCTCCGCCTTGGTCAGTCGTTGACCATCCGCCGCCTCGGGACTCC
>NW_015548169.1:0-978 GCF_001515605.1 Sinocyclocheilus anshuiensis | reverse complement strand
CGGCCTGAGCAAATAGTTTTAAATTTGTCATTCAAGAGTTGTCATAATTTTTTTTTCTCGTTCATCAACAACGTTACTGCAGTGGAAATACTTACCTTTAACTTATTAATAAGCTAACAAAATATTTGGCAAAAGAATAAATCACTGTACACCCTGTAGTTGTGGTGTCATATGCCCAGGACTGATTCTGCCTCAGAAGCAGCTGCTCATTTATTTTGATAATTTAAAATATTTATATTGCATATTAAAGTAAGTAAAGTGATGTGACATGTGGCCAAGTATAGTGACCCATACTCAGAATTAGTGCTCTGCATTTATCCCATCCAAAGTGCACACACACAGCAGTGAACACACACACGATGGCCTTGAGCAAGACACTACAGTGACTTTATTTAAATGCAGTTGTCTGCTTTTATATTAATTGTGTATAAATAAAAATTTGCAACGTAGAAATGCTGTGCATGCTGCTGCTGAGAAAAATCTCTATGACTGAATGCCTATGCAAGCTGCTGCTACTGCACAAGAGACTGAACACCTATGCAAGCTGCTGTTACTGCACAAGAGACTGAACTGCTGAGAGCTCCATTAATTAGGCATACGAGTAGCTAGGCGAATGCCTAATTTACTCTAACATGGTTTCTACGCAAGACACGAGCGGCACAATATGACCAAATCAATAGACCCATAATGATAGGTAAAGCGGTCTGTAATGTATGCAGTGCGATACGGCCAACGCAACAAAACTTCTGCTACTGCTGCTATTGATAATATTCACTAACATTTCAATACGGAGTTGAAGTACATGCTGTTGCTGTTAATGATATTCACAATGTTGTAGTAGGAATTTATTGTGCAAGCTGTTGCGGTTGTAATATTTAATCAGAATTTGCGAAGCATAATCTACAGCTGCTGCACGAAAACTGCTGTAAGCCCAGTTGAATAAGCAAAGTAATAAATACCTATTGCACTTTAAAGAGT
>NW_015548168.1:380-983 GCF_001515605.1 Sinocyclocheilus anshuiensis | reverse complement strand
GCGCCTGATTATTGGACTAAGTTGTCTTTCGCGTCTGATTAATTTTGCGTCTAATACTGTCAAAAACACAAAAGGTTTACATATAAACACAACTGGTTATGTCTAAAATGAAAGTAAACAGTTGAGAGAGAAAAAGGGACAGTAGCTACTAAACATGCTGCCGACTGTCATTAAAGGGATAGTTCACCCAAAAAATTTAATTTCTGTAATTATTTACTCACTCACATTTTGTCCCAAACCTGTATTAATTTCTTTCTTGTTCTGAACACAAAAGAAGATATTTTGAAGAATGTGAGTAACTAAACAGTAGCTGGTCCACACTGACATTTACAGTAGGAATAAAATACGGTAACCAAACAGTAGCTGGTCCACACTGACTTTTACAGTAGGAAAAAAATACCATGGAAGTCACTGTGGACCAGCAACTGCTTGGTTACCCACATTCTTCAAAAATAACTTTTATGTTCAACAGATGAAATAAACTAATTCAGGTTTAAAACAACTTGCGTAAATGATGGTATAAAAATGAAACACAATGACAGAATTGAAAGACAGATGACAGAATTTTCATTTTTGGTGAACTATTCTTTTAATGTTAATAAA
>NW_015548168.1:0-229 GCF_001515605.1 Sinocyclocheilus anshuiensis | reverse complement strand
TAGTGTATATAGTGTTTTATTTTAATATTTGTTCATTCAATTTCTTGAATGTTACTGCTAAATACTGTACCTGAAAAATGAAGCACTGTTTGTTTTATTTGTATATTATGTGTATTTGTAATGTATATCTTTGTTGTTATTTTCTAATAACAAAGATACAATGACAAAGATTTTTATCTTTGCTCACTTTGGCCTAAATATCTGCCATTCTTTTTTTATTTTATATTTT
>NW_015548167.1:0-513 GCF_001515605.1 Sinocyclocheilus anshuiensis | reverse complement strand
AGATAGATAGATAGATAGATAGATAGAAAAATATTAGCTATATGAGTTTGAATGAGTTTGAATGGGTTAGAAATAGTACATAGAATATAGATAGATAGATAGATGAGTTTGAATGGGTTAGACATAGTACACAGAAAGGAAGTCTGATTGAGTCTAATGGGCTTCAGTGTGTTTAGATTTGAATTTTGACAGTTGGAGTTTGACGGAATGTTCAGATGAGCAGAGACTTTTCAATTCAAGTCTATGGGATTTTTATGATTTTTAATATTTCATTTTTATGAAAACCGTAAGTCCGATCAGTTAGAAAAGATATAGCACACCCGGTCAGATGAGTATGAAGAGCTGGGCTGATTTGGAGTCTGTAGAGTTAAAGCTCTAGGAGGAGATAGAGTTGATAATTTAGGATCAGAAGAATAATAATAATAACTAGATAAAAAAGTTTCTCTAGACAAACTTTAAGTTGGCTTGAGAAAGTCGGACCAGAAAGTTTAAAAAAGTTTGAAAAGTTTAAAA
>NW_015548166.1:868-1220 GCF_001515605.1 Sinocyclocheilus anshuiensis | reverse complement strand
GTGTGTGTGTGTGTGTGTGAGTGAGTGTGAGAGTGAGTGTGTGAGAGTGTATGTGAGCGAGTGAGTGAGCGAGCGTGCGTGTGTGAGCGAGTGTGTGTGTGCGAGCGAGTGAGTGAGCGAGTGTGTGTGAGCGAGTGTGTGTGAGCGAGTGAGTGTGACTGTGAGTGTGAGCGAGTGAGCGAGTGAGTGTGAGTGTGAGTGTGAGTGAGCGAGCGAGTGAGTGAGTGTGTGAGCGAGTGAGTGTGAGTGAGTGAGTGAGTGAGTGTGAGTGTGCGTGTGAGAGTGAGTGCGAGTGTGAGTGAGTGAGTGAGTGAGTGTGTGTGTGAGTGAGTGAGTGCGAGTGTGTGAGTGA
>NW_015548166.1:0-655 GCF_001515605.1 Sinocyclocheilus anshuiensis | reverse complement strand
GACACACAGTTTTACAGTTTGATCTCCCCCAAAAAATCTAAGCATAAAAATATTAATACTGACAAATCTAATAATTTAATCTGCAATTAGGGAAAGTGGAGAGAAGAGATGCAGTCTGGAGATGAGCAGGAACTGATTTGCATGTGTAATGATAAGTCCACTGAAGGCGAGTTGAAGATGAACCCAAGTGCAACTTTATTTACAAAGTGAAATCCAGAATCCAAACAATAAACACAGACTTGACTATGACTTAAACACTCACCGACAGCAGGATAAATACATTCAATGCACGACAAGGAACAAAGGCAACGACATGGCTACTTATAGCAAACAAAGAGGGTCACAAGACAATGGCAACATGAGGGCTACTTATAGCAGACAAGAGGGTCACATGACATGAACAAACCAATGGGGAACAAGACACATGACTAAGACTACCAAACAGAACATGACAATGAACAGAGGAACCAATAGCATGAAGACAAGAGGGCAAGGGAAGCATGACACTAACAGCATGAAACAATTACAAAATAAAAGACATGAAAACATGAACATGACAAAACCCAAAACAGACCTTACAGCATGGCAGACATGGAGATCCAGATTTTTAGTTTGTTCATTTGTTTTTAATATTCAACAGGCAAAGTTCTTCTGT
>NW_015548165.1:2067-2346 GCF_001515605.1 Sinocyclocheilus anshuiensis | reverse complement strand
GATTCAATTGACAGTCCACCGTTGGAAGGCAAAAGAGCATTCCCTAACTGGGAATCGAACCCAGGCCACAGCGGTGAGAGTGCCGAATCCTAACCACTAGACCACCAGAGAAGGGCTGGGGTGGAAGTGGTGAACTGTTGGGCTTGTGGGCTGCACTCCTGATAACAGCATGAGAGTAAGCAGACAGCAATTCTGGCCTCTGTCATGTCAAAAACCAACAAGTCTGGTGCAATCTAGAAGCACTTTTGTCAGTGGGCACGTGGCACAATGAATAAGATG
>NW_015548165.1:0-1945 GCF_001515605.1 Sinocyclocheilus anshuiensis | reverse complement strand
TTTTTTTTTTTCCGAAAAGTCCAGAAGAACAGGCAAATCTCCATGCACGCATCTTTTATTCCACAAAAGCCGTATGTTGCACACCCGTTCCAATGTCTATGGGAGACGCGCACATGCTTCGTGATTGCCATTCTTCCCACAAGCAGTCTGACAAGCTCAGCGATTAACATGGAAATTAACTCCACACAGGCAGTCATTTGATTCTTGAATCGATTAACATGGAAATAAACTCCACACTGGCAGTCATTTGATTCTTGAATGAACAACTTCATCGCTACTCTGTAACTGCTTCAGTACTTTGAAGGACGTAATAGCATGTGGTTTTGATGTCATGGGCTTGCCATTTTGTAGCCTTATTCCTAACTGCCACCTGGACATTGAGAATAAGTTGTAAACTAAATCAAACTGAACGAGCGAATAATCAACTACTTATCCGATTAAAAATGTGTCTCTTTTTCTTTCTTAATCTCAAAATTTGTCATTTTTGTACCTTGACACACCGACTATAGGCTGTTTTTCCTCTAGATAACGCTTACCATGCGTGTTTTCAAATGCATGATGTGGGTATTTTCACCTGGACAAGACTTTAATTACCAGTTCGAGGCATCTATTCAGCAATCACAGGAATCTGCCAAAAAAACTGAACCCCTTGGGCGAGTCAAACAACGGATTCCTTGAATGCATGCAACACGATTTAATTCAGTATCCCTTCGGATAATTGTTGTTTTGTTCAATTATTCTCACATTGTTAAGTCACACACCAAAAGCCATAGGCCAATCCAAAACCCTGCCCCAACACTGGCCACACGTATGGAAAGTGGCCCACAAGCCTTTGGCCAGTTCAAGGCAGTTCCCATATTGTCTAACGGTTAGGATTCCTGGTTTTCACCCAGGTGGCCCGGGTTTGACTCCCGGTATGGGAAGTTGGGCTCCTTTTTGCTTCCCTCCTCAAAAAGCCAGCACGTATTCCTGCACCAGACGTGATTTTTGGCCAGCAGTAGAGCTACAGAACCCTGATAGATTGAGGTTCTGACTTGCACACCCAAGCCTTCGATAGCTCAGCTGGTAGAGTGGAAGAAGGTAGGTAGAAGTGTTGACAATCCTTAGGACGCTGTTTCGACTCCGGCTCGAAGGAGTTCTGTTTTCAAGCACACACCTTATTTTGCTTATATCAATAGCATGCATTTAGAAAATAAATACAGTGAATTTTCTTAAAATTGAAATCAAAAATGTTTTAATTATTAAACTGATTATGTCGTCGTTTTATTTGTCACTCCTAGACTTGACTCACTCCTTCCACTCGCAAGTGGAAAAACATCTCGTTCACTGACCGGGAATCGAACCCAGGCCGCGGCGGTGAGAGCGCCGAATCCTAACCACTAGACCACCAGGGAAGGGCTGGGGTGATGGTGAGATGGTGGGCTTGTGGGCTGCACTCCTGATAACAGCATGAGAGTAAGCAGACAGCAATTCTGGCCTCTGTCATGTCAAAAACCAACAATTCTGGTGCAATCTAAAAGCTGTCTTGTCAGTGGGCAAGTGGCACAATGAGTAACGCGTCTGACTGCGGATCAGAAGATTTTAGGTTCGACTCCTGGCTTGCTCGCTCTGTATTTACTTTTCTCAGGCTGTTTTTGTAATTGTTTTTTCTTTTTATATTTTGAAAGGTCCAGAAGAAAAGGCAAATCTCAACGCCTCTGACTATGGATCAGAAGACTCTAGGTTCGACTCCTCACTGGTTCGCTCTTTGTTTATTTTCTCTCATCGCCTCTGACTATGGATCAGCAGTCTCTAGGTTCGACTCCTCACTGCTTCGCTCTTTGTTTATTTTCTCAGGCTGTATTTGTAATTGTTTTTTTTTTTCCGAAAAGTCCAGAAGAACAGGCAAATCTCCATACACGCGTCTTTTATTCCACAAAAGCCGTATGCTGCACACCCGTTCCAA
>NW_015548164.1:436-664 GCF_001515605.1 Sinocyclocheilus anshuiensis | reverse complement strand
CCATTGCACTCGCGTCTCGCACAAAAGAGCCGCATGTTTAGAAAGACGTTTTAATGTATGACGTTGCAAGAGACGCAAGCGCAACAGTCAAATAAAAAAAAATAAATAAAAATCCACATTCGAATGCAAAAACGATGCATTCTAATTTTAGGTGTGCGGTAAGGAGGCAGCCTTATCAGTGGCGCACAAGATGCGACGACGATGTAAGTGTCGTTGCATTATAATGAT
>NW_015548164.1:0-329 GCF_001515605.1 Sinocyclocheilus anshuiensis | reverse complement strand
GCGGAAAAAGAGAACATCAATGCGGAGAAGATCTTGTTTACGTCAAAACTGAAACCAAGCCTTTCACACAGAATGCATATTTTGCGCATTTTCTAGAGGGATATTTATCACCATTGCACTCGCGTCTCGCACAAAAGAGCCACATGTTTAGAAAGCCATGTAAAATTATTGCAAGTTCAACTTTGAAAAAACATACCTCGAGACTTTATGGCAGGGGTTTTTTCCCCATCCCACTGCAACTTGTGTTTTTAAATGAAAAAATGTACTCTGTGTGATTGGCTTTTGGCTCTTTGTATTAAACTATGCATACATACATGATGCTGTTTTGT
>NW_015548163.1:0-946 GCF_001515605.1 Sinocyclocheilus anshuiensis | reverse complement strand
TACAAACAGTTAGCGGAGTGTAGACCAGACACCTGTTATCTCGGCTGTGAATGACACGGTGTGTCTAATTGTTGTGGGGGGCACCGGAAAGGATCTAACTAAGATTGTTGACAGCATGATCGTCTAAAGACTTTGGCAGCTTTGATAGCAGGAGCGGCTAATTACCTTAAAGATTGAGGAGCAACCTGTTTTTTATGGTTTCGCTAGCTGGATGGGTCAGTATTCTATGGGCTTAGGCTTAGTGATGGATTGAGGTGATCCCGTCGGGAGCCCACTGCTCAAGACATCACCTGCCATATGGCTAGGCTTAGTGATGGATTGAGGTGATTCAGTCTGGATCCCGTGGCAGCTCACTGTGATCCGCCGTGGAGGCAACTGTCACTTCACCAACTAAGCACTAGAGGGAGTGTTACCTATAGGTGAACAAAAATGGCTAGAATACAGAAATTAACTTTAAATTTGAATTCAAACACTGTTTAAACTAAATTTAAATAAGTGAGTGGTAAAGTGAGAGAGAAGAGGGGGAGAGAAACCTGATAAAAAAAGGGAACAAAACAAACAAACAAAAAAATTATAAAAGTAAAAGTAAAACAAATAAAAGTAAAAAAAATTATAAAAGTAAAAGTAAAACAAATAAAAGTAAAAACAAAAATAATACTGAATATGAAAAACTAATAAAAAAACAAGAAATAAAAATAAATGAATAAATAAAATTAAAAATAAAAAAATAAAAATAAAATGGCAGGTAACTAGAATGGCTAGAATGATAATGACTAACGAAGCAGAAGGGAAATTAAAATAAAACAAATTGGAGTACAAAGTCGACCTAGCAGAGAATGCCCACAAGGGGGAGTGGGTGCGCCCACACAAGGTGAAATCAGGAGGGTAGAAAAGGAATTTTAAGAAGTGTTAGATACTTAAACAGCCTGCCCTCTAGCATTAGTTT
>NW_015548162.1:0-500 GCF_001515605.1 Sinocyclocheilus anshuiensis | reverse complement strand
ATTCGAAGCAGTTCTGAGCTTAAGGTCTGTAAACTCCTCCGTTTCATAAGCCTACTCTGCTCTTATTGGTCAGCTCGAACCATCCATTAACATAATTATTTACTCCTCCGTTTCATAAGCCTACTCTGCTCTTATTGGTCAGCTCGAACCATGCATTAACATAATTATTTATTTGCTCCGGAGGGTTACTTGTAAACAAAGATGCTATAAGCTTACAAAAATGGCATTGATATTACCTTATCAATTCGAGCCCGAGTCCGAGGATGATACCTATGCAGTCGCTCAACCGGAAACTCCATCCCAAGCACGACTTGATTAGGACGTTTCTCAGTGGTAAGTTTAAACTTTGTATGTCGTACTTTACGTGATGTCTTCACATCATCATCATCTTTCGGCAATGAAAACAAAACAAACTTGCTTTCACCACGCAGACCACAGCAGGCTTGTTCGACTTCATCGGCTGCCGCCTGACAAAAGCAATGCATTCTGGTTAGAACATT
>NW_015548161.1:0-1655 GCF_001515605.1 Sinocyclocheilus anshuiensis | reverse complement strand
CTCTTTCTATGTCATAAACTATTGGGTTAGGATTAGAGAAAGTGGCCTCACTCTTTCTTGCGATTTCTCTTGAAGAATGAAGCCCACTCTGAGCAGGTTTTCTTACTGCTGACCCAGAACACGGCTGATATTCCCACGATCAGCGTCATCAGATATTTAATGAGAAACAGCGAGAGCTCAGGCCGCTCCACATCAATACTCTACAAAAAACAAAACACAAGTCAGTCAGTGGGAGACGAAATGCTCTGGTAATGTCAGCATCCACAGCACAGGACTGAATGTCTCACGCGGCGGGAGCAGGGAATGCTGTATTCCTGGCAGTGGCGGCGGATCCAGCTGTTCTCCCAGCGGCTGCGGTGGGCTTGTTCGTACAGATAGCAGCCGAGCAGCACCAGCAGAGGCAGCAGGTACAGGCCGCTGAACACTCCGATGCGGATCATGAACTTCTTCAGCTTCTCCTGGTTCTGTTCGTCATGCTGGATCACCTGACGCACGCGGTTCAGAGACATGATGCCAGCGAGCAGCAGCGAGAGGCCAGCCAGCACCGCGATCGCCAGCGGAGCCACCACAAACCAGCGCAGCACCGTGAGATCGTAGAGCCCCACGAAACACACGCCGCTGATGCCATCTCCCTCCACCTTCTCCAGCGCCAGCAGCACGACGGTGAGCGCTCCGGGGAGACCCCAGGACACTGTGTGGAACCACACCGCCGCCTTCTCTATCGCTTCACAGCTCCACTTCGGCCCTGCGGCCAGAAACCAGGTGATGGTCAGAACCACCCACCACACCATTCCCGCAGTGGAGAAGAAATACAGCAGCATGAAGAGCAGCGAGCAGACGCGACTCTGGGCTCCCAGCACAACCGTGGACACGCGGCCCGGCAGACTCGGCTCGTTACAGGCCGCCTCGTTACCCAGCAGAAAACCAACAAAATAGACCAGAGACACAAAACTGTAGCAGACGGAGTAGAAGATGATCGGCCGCTCAGGGTAGCGAAAGCGCTTCACATCAATGAGGAAGGTTAAAAATGTGAACAGAGTCGCACATAAGCACACAATGGAACACACGCCGATGAAGGTCTTGGCGAACTGAACTTCGTGCGGTTTAAGGTACATGTTGTGGCACGGCGGAGCGCAGTCTTGAGCCCCGAGGAAAGATCCGCGCTGACCGGGTCGAGTCTTCAGCTGAAGGGGACACCAGAACCCCAGATCCCGACCGGACTGAGAGCTTCTGGATGTGGTCACCTCCACGACTGAAACCGCAGAACCGTGACATGACTCCAATCTGTGACACCAGAGACAAAAACAAGCAAATCACAATCATTTACAGCTCTAAACACCAGGAATATGTGAAGCTTCAAATTTTCATGATGAACTAGCCGGTGATTTTTCTGAACAACTAACTGTCATAAAGGAAACCTGTGTAATTATGGTCTGTCGTGTCCATCACACGCCGATTAGACGCATTACTCAGAGATACGAGGATCCAGCAGCACTCACATATGTAGAATAACATTTAACTAGTCCCATAACTAGTCCTTTTAAGAAAAGTGTTAGTTATTGTCCTTTGATCTCTCCACAACACTTCTCAAATAATCGTGTGCATTCTGGATAAGAGAAACAGCAGACTATTTGAAACCCGACAGTGGCCGTCTT
>NW_015548160.1:0-766 GCF_001515605.1 Sinocyclocheilus anshuiensis | reverse complement strand
TGATCTAAAACGCAACTGCCCTCTGTTTTGCCGCAGGACAGCAATAGTGAGTAAATTTTCTGTCATCTTTTTTAGGACTGTAATATGAAGAGCGTGCAAAGTAAATATCTTTAGCAACAGTGTGAAAGTGAATAGCACATAACTGCAAAATTAACGTTACTGGTATAAACATGTTTATTGGTACAATGCGTTACACGACTAAACATGCTTCATCGTTTTCAAAAGCTTCCGTTTCTGCAACGTGAAAACAGCATTTTCAAATTTATCCGCTCTGGAAAGCTCGTTTTTAAAGCTCTGTTTTCCTGGACTCCTTGTTTTAGCGTGGATGGAAGGCCAAAACAAGAGGAAAAGATGCGTTTTCAACGGAAACGTATTAATGTTGCCAAATCTAGCAACAAATTGCTAAGTCGGCAACACCGCAGGCTACCCAGGCATTTCCGCTTGTCCCGCTAAATGTCACTAACCCTTCCACTTACTCGCGGCCTACAGCTACAGCAGCCGAAGCAAGGGTGAAGCTGCTTCCGCTTGTAGCACAGGCCCTCGCATCTCAGTATTTCCGTCCTGTTACTTCTAACCCTCTTTTTATTTTTTTTTAATTTTTTTATTTTTTTCCTTTCAGCGGCCCCCAGCTCCCGTAGCAGATGCTAGCGTGAGGCTGCCTCCACTAGCAGTGCAGGCTACACAGGCTCTTCAGCAGGGGTGTAGATTACGCGGGGGACGTGGGGGACATGTCCCCCCCACTTTTAATATCACGTAAATTCGTCCC
>NW_015548159.1:342-553 GCF_001515605.1 Sinocyclocheilus anshuiensis | reverse complement strand
ATCGGCCTCAGTCATGGAGATGCACATCCCTAATATATATATATACATATACACACTGAACAAAATTATAAACGTAACACTTTGGTTTTTGCCCCCATTTTTCATGAGCTGAACTCAAAGATCTAAGACTTTTTTCTATGTACACAAAAGGCCTATTTCTCTCAAATATTGTTCACAAATCTGTCTAAATCTGTGTTAGTGAGCACTTCTC
>NW_015548159.1:0-163 GCF_001515605.1 Sinocyclocheilus anshuiensis | reverse complement strand
GTATTGGGGGGTCCGGGGGGGTCCGAAAACCAGTCAGTATCTGGTGTGACCACCATTTGCCTCACGCAGTGCGACACATCTCCTTCGCATATAGTTGATCAGGTTGTTGATTGTGGCTTGTGGAATGTTGGTCCACACCTCTTCAATGGCTGTGCGAAGTTGC
>NW_015548158.1:0-879 GCF_001515605.1 Sinocyclocheilus anshuiensis | reverse complement strand
TTTCATCTGGTGGCAACCGCATTGGTCGCCAATTTATACAGCCATCCACTCTTATCATCTTGGAAGGTCAGTCTTCTCCCTCACTTGCACTGGATGTCTGTCTTTTCAGTTAAAGTGAGATTTTCCCCCTTTTCATGTTGTCAACTCTACTCTGCAGCTGCTTGGTAAGGGAGTCATAACCACTACCTACAACTTGATCTTCAATAACATCTCTGAATGATTGAGGATAAGTTGAAACAATCTTCCTGGCGATTTCACCAAGATGTTTCTTCCCTGGTGTAGGGCAGATGGTCAGGATCTCCCCTACCATCAACCGAATCAGTTCACGTCTTTCACGTCCGGATGGCCGCTCTTTGTTTTTCAGCTTTCTAGTAATTTCTGATGGCATTTTACTCCAGGGTATCTCAAAACTGAAGTGCCAGTTGTTGTCCAGTGGAGTGTGTCTATGAGGAGTTGAGACTTCACTTGAGCTTGAGGTAGACGGAGGAGAGTTAGAATTATCTGCACTGTATTCACCTGGAGACAGCACAAAAAGTATTTAAAAATACTTAGCATTCACTAATATTCACAGAAGATTACTCCATTACTCCATATAACCGATGCACCTCTTTATGCCCATAAATTTCTATTGTTTAATTCACAAAGGATTAGTTCACTTCATGAACAAAAATTTAGATAATTTACTCACCCCCGTGTCATCCAAGATGTTCATATCTTCATGAACAAAAATTTAGATATTTTACTCACCCCCGTGTCATCCAAGATGTTCATATCTTTCTTTCTTCAGTCGTAAAGAAATTGTTTTTTTGACGAAAGCATTCCAGGATTTTTCTCCATATTGTCAGACTCTGTTCCATGTTTTGTGTGTGTCCTGCTCCC
>NW_015548157.1:1042-1347 GCF_001515605.1 Sinocyclocheilus anshuiensis | reverse complement strand
GAATGGCGGAAACGCGGTTTTGTTTACTACACAAATACTGAAGCAAGCGTGACACTTTCCGGCCTCTCCGGCCTCTGCGTCTCACTATATGACGGCATGATCACAAAAACTTAATCTCCAGAGCTGCTGTGAGAGTCACTTCGTGAGAATTTTACCGTTTCATTTGAGAAAACTAGCATCATCATACTGTATACACACAGTAGCTTCATGGCAACCTGTCAAAATAAAGGTACGGTTTAACATGTAACAGAAATATATTACTCTTGTATTACTTTTGTACAGTATAATGTACATCTTTAAATATT
>NW_015548157.1:377-947 GCF_001515605.1 Sinocyclocheilus anshuiensis | reverse complement strand
TCATGTACATCTTTAAATATTCAATTTTCTATCAAATGTAAATAAAACAATTAAATGCTAAAAAATAAATATTACAACCAGATTAATCACTTAATTGTAGAAAAAATAATACAATTATTAGCCTATTAAAAAATGTTTTAAAGGAATATTCACACAATTTTTCTTCCATGTATTAATTCCAACAGTAAACTTCAGTTTGAATGCAGACAGGAGGAGAGTTCAGCCTCACTGGAGATGCGCGATCGACAAAATTTAAATTCGTGATTTCAAATTATGCTGCGCTCTATCCATTTGCCCACTGTCATATTCATGTCATTTTCACTGTGTGCTGTATGTAAAATGACTGTTACCTTGGCTTTATTTTAAAAAATATGATTCCCAATGCACACAAACTTCCCAGATTACTTCGTGCCCTGTTGGTTACAATGTTGACTTTTTATTAAATATTTATTTATTTGTGAAAAATACATTGTCATCTAAAGTATAAGTATGTTTATTTTACACATTTATTTTTAAATCCATTTTCAAATGATTTCAAATTTCTTAAATATTAATTAAAATAAATAAAAT
>NW_015548157.1:0-191 GCF_001515605.1 Sinocyclocheilus anshuiensis | reverse complement strand
ATTAATCTTTAGGGCTACTAAAGTTTTTCAGTCAAGAGCAGTGCGTGATTTTCTGTCTTTCTGTTGTTGCTTGATTAAAGGGGTCATATGATGCAATTTCTATTTTTCCTATTTTTCTATTTTTTGTTTATGTAGCTATTTGTGCATTGTATAAGATCTGCAGAGTTACAAAGCTCAAAGTCTCCCACAAA
>NW_015548156.1:0-828 GCF_001515605.1 Sinocyclocheilus anshuiensis | reverse complement strand
CACCTTGTATTTTTCTTAAAATGCTATGTAATCCTTTTAACATTCCTGTTAGAAAACATTTCCATTAATAATAGACATTTATATACTTGTGGGGACATTTGGTCCCCATAACGTAGGTAATAACAGTACACAAACACACACAGCCTCTGAATATGCATTTTATTTTCTGTGATTGAGCTGTTACTGTATGTAGCGACCTATAAAGGGTGTATCAACTGTACCCACTTTACCACCTTGTATTTTTCTTAAAATGCTATGTAAGCCCCACTGACATCCTCGCACGTTTCTCTAGATTATGAAAAGACCTTGCATGGCACAATGTCATAAAATATGTCTATTTTTAGAGCACAGATTAACGTTTGTAATGATATATGGGAAGTTTAACGATCATAAAAGAATAATAAGCTATTCATTGTGGAAAGGACATGGTGAAATGAAAATCTCACCTTGTAAAAAAAACTTTTGCCGATATTTTCGGAGTGGAACGACGCACACATTTCAAATTTCTCACGATCAAAGAGAACACTAATACACATGTGTGGAGCAAAAATCACGGCTTCGGGTTCTTGTGTATGCAAGTTATTTAAGCTGTTTCAACTGTACACATGTCTCAAATGTACTCAGTCTACCCTAACTATAGCGACCCCTAGAGGACGCAGTGTCTCGTTCCCTACTCAGGGAACCATGGTTACATAAGTAACCTGAGACATTATTTAGTTACTTTTGATGCCTCAACCCTGCTGATTTAAAATCCAACAATCAAATAATTCCTAGGTTTATTTCCATAATTTTCACGACTCGCACATGCATGTGATGTCCCCAGTGCAG
>NW_015548155.1:360-526 GCF_001515605.1 Sinocyclocheilus anshuiensis | reverse complement strand
CCCTAGAGGACGCAGTTCGAAGTTCCCATGAAAGGGAAATATATACAGTATATATACACTATACCAGTCAAAAGTTTTTGAACTAAGATTTTTGTGAAAATTATTCATAAATAATGCTTTTTTCACTCAAAAAATGAGGTGCCTACTCTCAGATAAATGAGGCCTA
>NW_015548155.1:0-135 GCF_001515605.1 Sinocyclocheilus anshuiensis | reverse complement strand
TGTGATTTCAAAGCTGAATTTTTAGCATCATTACTCCAGTCACATGATCCTTCAGATATCATTAAAATATTCTGATTTGCTGCTCAAAATTTTTTTATTATTATTATGTTGAAAACAGCTGAGTAGAATTTTTCA
>NW_015548154.1:2204-2428 GCF_001515605.1 Sinocyclocheilus anshuiensis | reverse complement strand
CGTGCAACGTTTCACTAGCTTGCTCACCTGATGCCCGCCCTCAGTACTCGCAATGCCAACAGCTCGCGTGCTCAACACAACCCAGTTTCTCAATTTCTAGTATTGTATTAGTTTTGAATATTTCTCATGGGCATTTAATAATTTTTTACTTTCAGTCTGAGTTAAATCTCTTTTTTGGCTCATTTTATCTGTAAAAGAAAATCTGCTTAATAATTATGCACACC
>NW_015548154.1:0-1805 GCF_001515605.1 Sinocyclocheilus anshuiensis | reverse complement strand
GTGCGCAAGCTAGTGAAACGTTGCACGCGCAAAAGAGAAGGTCTGCACACATCCAAAAACTTATTTTAAATGCAAACTTGATTTTCGTGTGTTCGAAATACTTTCTTCTTTGCGAGACAAACATTTTCTCCACAAAACTCAGTTCGCGCGTGTGCAAAACGCACTTTTGCGCGCTCAAAATGATCTTTCGCGCGCAGAATTGTAATCCCATAGCCTTGATGCTGGCTGATTCACCATTCACTGTGGGTGTTATGGAGGAGGAACATGACACTTCCCCAAAGCCTGTTCACATCATGCCTGCCAAGCCAAGGTCTGCTCGCATCATGTCTGCCAAGCCACAGCCTGCTCACGTCACGCCTGCCATGCGCATCATTTCTGCCAAGCCACAGCCTGCTCACGTCACGCCTGCCATGTAAAATTAAGTTCAACTTTGAAAAAACATCTCGAGACTTATGGTTGGGGTTTTTCCCCATCCCACTGCAACTCGTGTTTTTAAATGAAAAATGTATTGTGTGATTGGCGTTCAGCCCTTTGTATTATAAATCTGCATTTATCCCATTCAAAGTGCGCACACACACAGCAGTGTGAACACACACCCGGAGCAGTGGGCAGCCATTTTTTGCTGCGGCGCCCGGGGAGCAGTTAGGGGTTCGGTGCCTTGCTCAAGGGCACCTCAGTCGTGGTAATGGAATCGTTTTTATTTACTCATTCATTCATTTTTGTGGAAAACATTATACTTAAAGAATAGAAAGTTCCAAAGAACAGCATTGATTTGAAATTGAATTTTTTTTTGTAAAATTGTAAATGTCTTTACTGTCACTTTTGATCAATTTAATGCATACTAGCTAAATAAAAGTATTCAATTCTTTAAAAAAAAAGTCTTACTGACCTCAAACTTTTAAACAGTAGTGTAAAATAATTTAATTAATAAATAATTATATAATTAAAAATAGATATGATAATTACACATGCATTTAACATTTAAAACATGCTAAAATAAAATGTGACATCTAGCCCGTTTAGCTTATATATATATACGTTCATATTCATATATTCACAAAATTGTTGTTCTGTTTATGTTAAGGAAGGAAGGAAAATATATAAATGATTTAATTAAGTATTTAATAAATTTACAAATATAGTACTTAACCCTTAATCGGTCCCTGGGGTCCAGCTGACCCCATTTGAATTTTCCTTTATTTTTTAAAAGTGTTCCCTTCATTCCATGGGCATGAAATTCTGTGACTTTTCCTAAATAATCTATCTAAACACACACAAAAAATCTGGACTTGATTTGGTTGTTCTAAAGGTGTTTAAAAAAAAAAAAATCACCGTTAAAGGTCCTTGGGGTCAGATTGACCCCACACTGAAAATGAATGGGAAAATGTAAACATTTTTTTTTTTATCGTTTCATTTGTCAAAATAAATAAATCCAGTATAAATCGGAAAATTTCTACATTTAAATAAAGGTCTGGTCCTAGACCATAAACACAAAGTGAAACGAACTTTCTATCTCATACACACACACACACATACACACACACACAAACACATACATGTGTGTGACTGCAACAGAGAGCATTTTTATAGAAATTGGCAAATAAAATCAACAAAACTGGCATAAATCTGAAAAATTTCCATATATAAATGAAGGACTAATACTAGAGCACAAAGGCAACATGGAACAAGCATGTTCACTCTCTCTCACACACACACACACACACACACACGCACGCAGATGTCTGGGGCATTTTTTAGAATTTGGCAAATAAAATCAGACATAAATGCACAACAGTGTGAAGGGG
>NW_015548153.1:0-1329 GCF_001515605.1 Sinocyclocheilus anshuiensis | reverse complement strand
TTGTACTTAAGTACGAAAAGTATTTTTTTTAATCTTAAACGTACTTTAAGGTATTGAAAGTAAAAGTACAGGTAAATGCAAAATTGAAAAGAATCAAATAAATATATAAAAAATGTTCATACACAGCTTGAGTAGCAAGATTGTGTTCAGTTTTTTACTCTTTCTTCCATTTTGTATTTTTTTGGTAAGAATAAGAAGCACTTCATCCAGTAGTGTCTTTCATTCCAACATAAGAAAACATTTCTGGAATATGCATCTGAAATAGCATTTAGATGTATTTACACAGTTTCTGTATCTCAGAGGGGACATGGATGCATTTCAGCTGCAGTTACAGATGCATACATAGGCCTAATGTTTTGTTTTTAACATAAAACATTGAATACTGATATTTGAAATAACTTAAAACATGAAAAAATAGTCAAAATGTGACAGACGGCTGATTCATTCAGGAACAAAGCATTTGACTTCGGCTGCGTCCGAAAGCCTAGGCAGCTGACTTGCTGCCTTGCTGCCTTATCAGGCAATAAATTTGCAGGCAGCGTTTTTGTACGGAGGCACCTCGTGAAACTGATTTCGGACAGGCTTCTGAGGCAGCGTAACGGTTTAATGATCTACAACAAAATAGAAAGAGTTTTGGTGATAACTAAACGAATATTTAATTACTATAATACTAATTTCTCGCTAGAAATAACATCAAAAGTGCAAAAAGTTAGTCAGAAATATATATTTACACACAAACTGACCACCAAATGCAACTTTTAGGTGCCATCTTCATTTTTTAGTTCAACCATCACGGAATGGAACTCACAGGATTGTAGGATATTAAAGGTAACGAAGGATTATTTATTTATTTTTATTATTTTCTGACATGTTGGTGTTATATCTTTGACTCCGATGTCATAAGTCGCACTGTATAAATACAGCTGGATAAAACAAAAACAGTTTTCTTCTTCATTTCAGACTGCAAAGCAACAAAATTTGATTATTTTAAAGGGGAGGGGGTGTTCTTTTCTATACCCACTGTAAGTACTTCTGCTATCTTTGGCTAGTGGAGAAGCCTAGTAAGTGTTTCCTTTTTAGGTCACAAAATACACAGCACATTTATAGTCCCCCTTGTTCCTTCATATAATTGCAGCCTTGTTTTATTGCAGTGTGTAAGATTGTTGTTTTTAACTGGCTTTAAAAGATACTGGGGCAGAGTCTAGACAGGGCTTTCTTCTGTGTAGATATAAATTCTATTCTTTGCATCAGCTGGGCGTGGCAGGGTATGATATGACAGCTGTCATAGCCAGTGTTGGGGGTAACGCATTACAAGTAACGCGAGTTACG
>NW_015548152.1:0-1282 GCF_001515605.1 Sinocyclocheilus anshuiensis | reverse complement strand
AATTTCAGAATTTCGAGAACGATAAGCTTTAATCAAATTTACATGAAAACACTGCTTAGATTTTCGCCGATCTGGGGTTGCAACTTGATAGTTTTCTTCAGACAATTTCCGAAGAACAGTATATGGAGAAAATCATTTTCATCAGACAATTTCCGAAGAACAGTATATGGCCCAGTAAACTTAGCACAAAAAGGAGATCCAGAAGACGGTAACAAAATTAACACCTGATCACCTGGTGTAAAGACACGACCCTCAGCATGCTTATCATAGTGCTTCTTCATTTTCTCTTGCGCAACAGCAAGGTTCTTCTGTGCACTCAATCCGGCCAAAAACAAACGTCTACGAAAACCATTCACATACTCTACCAAATTTT
Source organism: Sinocyclocheilus anshuiensis (assembly GCF_001515605.1). Classification (NCBI taxonomy): domain Eukaryota; kingdom Metazoa; phylum Chordata; class Actinopteri; order Cypriniformes; family Cyprinidae; genus Sinocyclocheilus; species Sinocyclocheilus anshuiensis. The sequence continues at coordinate 909 of NW_015548152.1, read as the reverse complement.
GCGGAGGATCTCCCTCACCTAATCCCTCACGCAAAACAGAAAGAGGTCCACGTACGTGATGACCGAAAACTAGATTATTTGGACTAAATCCCAAACTCTCTTGCTGTACTTCCCTAGCAGCAAGTAATAGCCAGGGTAAACCCTCCTCCCAGTCACGGTTTAGCTCCACACAGTAGCTAGCAGCAAGTAATAGCCAGGGCAAACCCTCCTCCCAGTCACGGTTTAGTTCCACACTGTAGGCACGCAACAGGGACTTCAAAGTCTGGTGGAATCGTTCAATCGCACCCTGACTTTGAGGATGATACACGCTCGACTGATTGTGTTTCACTTTAATCACCTTCAAAATCTCAGCAAACATTCGTGATGTAAAGTTGCTACCATTGTCGCTCTGAATAATTTTAGGTATCCCTAAAATAGATATGACCTGAGTTAAAGCTTTCACAACTGCTTTGGTGGTAATTTTTCGGATTGCATAGGCTGCTGGATAACGAGTTGCCTGACACATTACGGTCAACAAATATGCACTCCCTGACTTAGATGGAGGCAGTGGTCCCATGCAATCAATTATTAGATGCTCAAACAGTTTGCTTGTAACAGCTATGGGACTCAGAGGCACTGGTTTCAACGACTGATTTGGCTTCCCAGTTACCTGACCAGTGTGACACGTTCTGATGAAAGACAAAATGTCCCTTTTCAAACAGGGCCAATAAAATTGTCGTAAAATTCGGTCATAGGTCTTCTTTACTCCTAAATGACCTGCAATTTCACCATGTGCATGTTGTAATACTACGTCTCGAAATAGTTTCGGGCACCACTACTTGAATTATACACTCGTGCAACAAATCCTTTTTACACGAGACGTATTTCCTTAGAAGCATCTCATCTTGGATAAAATATCCACTAACAGCA
>NW_015548151.1:324-521 GCF_001515605.1 Sinocyclocheilus anshuiensis | reverse complement strand
CTCCAAGATGATTTCTGTCTGCCAGTCTTCTTGCTGACTTTCACAAGAGCAGTGTCATCAATTTAACTTTTAACTTTTGAGTTAAAGGAATCAAGAAGAAGATCAACAGAGTCTGCAGAAATGCTTGGTGTTAAAGATATTGCCTCCATAAATAGCACACTAGTGTTCTCGTTAATGCATCTCTTTCTGACAGAGAC
>NW_015548151.1:0-142 GCF_001515605.1 Sinocyclocheilus anshuiensis | reverse complement strand
GATTGTGTGTGGGTCCATGCACATGCTGAATCAGGTCAAAAGTGTTTAAAACAGTTATAATTTCTTTTCTTTTTCTTTTGTTTTGTTTTCTGCATTATGTATGTGAATATTAAAATCCCCTGCAATAGCAAAACAGTCAAAC
>NW_015548150.1:865-1858 GCF_001515605.1 Sinocyclocheilus anshuiensis | reverse complement strand
CCCTACTCAGGGAACCATGGTTACATACGTAACCGGAGACGTTTTGCATGCTTGTGTGTAGAGTTTAGAGAAAACGAGCCATAGTTTCAGAATGTGTGTGTAAGCGGTTTAAAAAATAAAAACTAATGATGTGATATGTTGTGATTTAGAAAAGTTTCTGTCATGATTAGAATTTTTGTGGTTATCACTGTGAAGAGTGGTAGTTAAGGTTAGGATGAGGGGAGGGGGGACAATTACCACAAGAGTGGTAGTTAAGGTTAGGATGAGGGGGTGGGGGGGGGAAACAATTACCACAACTCCGTGCAAACCTTGTTCACAGTGTGCAAAATTTTGGTTGCTTTGCAATATCATCATCATGGGAGTGAACTCTGTAAGTGTAAATAAAAATGGGCTTACCCAATCGGATAGGTCAAGATGCATGAAGTGGCCCTGGGGCTACAGGAGTCGAAACAGAATAATTCCCAGATGCAGTTTTTTGTGCAGATAAAAAGACGACGAAGAACAGCAACATAAACTCGATTAAATAAATAAATAAAATTAATAAAATAAAAAATAAGAAAATAAAACTATATAAAATTCTTTATTGACATTTAGCATGTAAAACAGTTTTGTGTGACAATCTTAAAAACAGTTTTCATAAAAATGAAAACAAACAAAATATATATTTATATACATATATAAATATTCATAAAATAATACATAGATACATATAAAAAAATACTGTTTATTATTTATTTAATGAAGTATGAGTGACCCCTGCTGGCACTGTGTGCCTCACTAAACTTAAATTTTGAGGCCAGGAAAGGCAAATGATGACACATTGTGCCACCATAATTATTACGCATAGTTAATATTTTGGGAAAATGAATTACATCCCCTCACCGCATCACAAATTATTAAACACAATAATAATATACGGTCAGGCCCGGATTAAGAACACATAGGGTCCTGGGGCTATAGCAAACCCAAGGGCCCCCCTTCATAGTAGCCTAT
>NW_015548150.1:0-499 GCF_001515605.1 Sinocyclocheilus anshuiensis | reverse complement strand
AATTCAGCCCATCTGGCCCACACAGTCCCCCATAAATGTTTTGCTGGGGTTAAAGCAATTGGAATAAATTATTTATTATTAAATAATGGACGAAAACAAATGATATTTTTGAATACTTAAAATGCATTTAACAATATTAATATTCCATTATATTGCAGGCTCTTACTTATTGAATTCATATTTTTCTGCAATTAAAGTCTTCTGTCACGAAAACAAATTCCTCGTATGTGTAAACATACCTGGCAATAAAGCTCATTCTGATTCTGATTCTGATATTAAATTGTCCTTTGTAGTTGCCCTAATGAAAAGCTAATTCTTGAATCCAGAGTTAACTATAGTATTAGTAAACCTTTATAAAATTGACTTATTGCCTTTATTTGAACCAATATTTAACAGGCTTTAAGTATCCTATAACAATTTTCGTGACATTAACACTAAATTTCATTAACCATTTTTTCTACAGTGTCAGTAAAATGTATGTTAAATAGCCTAGGTGTGG
>NW_015548149.1:0-487 GCF_001515605.1 Sinocyclocheilus anshuiensis | reverse complement strand
TAGTCGGTATATAATACAGCATGTGATGTGTGCCATGCCTCATCTACATCTGTAAGTTTGCTAGTTTGTCATTGTATCTTGAGTTTGTCATTGTATCTTACTGTTTTATTGTTGTTGTGCTTTTTAATTAAGAATAACAATTAATTCATCTTTTGTTTTAGTCTTAAAAAGTGAAAGGTGTGTAGATGTAAGCAAAACAGACAATTATCTTTTCTTGTAAAACGTGACAACAAGATCACGAATTTGAAAGTGAAAGCACCCCAAGCCCGGCTTATAACACAGCAAAAGAGGAACTCCCATTCACAAAATTCAAATCACAAACAATACTACTGATGAAAAAGAACGGGTTGAATATTAACCACTTTCGTTTCCATATAACTATAAACTATGATAAAAGTTCATCAGCATGTATTGAATAATCCCATGTAGTGCAAAAAAAAAAATTGCAACCAAATCATGTGCTCGTGCGACCAGCTGAGAAAGTTAG
>NW_015548148.1:0-2079 GCF_001515605.1 Sinocyclocheilus anshuiensis | reverse complement strand
TGGGATGATTGATCGGCGGTCTCTAAAAGGCCGATCTCAAAAAAAGATCTCATAACTGATGACACTGCCGTGAGAGGTTTGGCATGACATGCAGTGGCGCTGTCTCAGTCTCTGTCCGGTGCGGGTGAAATAATTATAATGCTGGTGAATGGTGATTCACTCACCTTCATATTTTTTCGTTAAATAACTTAGTAAAGTAAAGTAATTTGAAAACCTTGTGTGAGACATAATTTCACAAACAGCGTGAGTGAATCACCGTGCGCGCCCTCTCCCTCTTTCTCTCTCAAAATACGCAAATGTCTTAAAATCACCACATCGTGTCTGTCTATAAGCGAACTGCACGCTGCACAGTTGACACAGGAATTGTCACTTGCACAGTCGAGGCAGTGTCACATCGTCACTAAAGTTTATAAATTGCATTTCTTTTAAATTCTTGCCATTGTTTAACCATTCAGTGCTCGCGTGGGGATGATTGATTGGCGGTCTCTAAAAGGCCGATCTCAAAAAAACGATCTCAAGCTGACGCGCCTGCCGTGAGAAGGTTTGGCACAACACGCAGCCGCACCGTCTCAGCCTGGCGCGGGTGAAATAATTATAATGCTGAAGGTGAGGTACTCGTCTTCATATTTCTTAGTTAAATAACTTATAAAGTCATTTGAAAACCTTGTGTGAGACATAATTTCACAAACAGCGTGAGTGAATCACCGCACACGCTCTCTCAAAATACGCAAATGGCTTTAAATTACCACATCGCTTCTGCAATATAAGCTAGCTGCACAGTTGACACAGGAATTGTCACTTGCACAGTCCAGGCAGTGTCACATCATCACTAAAGTTTATAAATTGCATTTCTTGACCGTACGCTCATGCACACTCACAGCGCACACACATAACGCCAGGTTCACATTACTCCATTTGCAGTGCATACTTGGTGCGTATTTTTTCCGCGCTCGTTACCGGATTAAAGCGTTCACTGCACACTGTTGCGGTCCGGCTGTTTATCCATGTAAATCTAAACGTATTATACCAATTAAGAGAGTGGTCAAGGAATGGTCTGTGGAGGAAAGAGACATGCTAATGGACTGTTTAGAGGCTACCGATTGGTCTGTTTTTAAAGAGTCATGTTTTGATTTGGATGAGTACACTGAGGTGGTTACCTCATATATAAGTTTTTGTGAGACGGTGTGTGTACCTTCTAAGGCTGTTACCATATATAATAATAATAAGCCATGGTTTAATAAGGAAATTAAAAAATTATGGAGGGAGAAGCACAAGGCATTTAAGAGTGGGGATAAAGAGCTTTATAAAATTATCAAAGGCGACTTTGAAAAAGCTGTTAAAAAGGCAAAAGGAAATTATAAGTGTATGTTAGAAAATAAGTTGAAGATCAATGACACTTATGGTGTATGGAAAAATCTAGAGCAGATCACAGGCTATAAGATAAAATCTCAAGTCATCTCTGATGATATTACATTGCCTGATGAACTTAATGCGTTCTACAGTCGCTTTGAAAATACAATGGAGGGACAGGTTGGTCAGCCGACGCTGCCCTCCTGGTCCTGTATTATAAGCCCTCCTTTTAAAATAGAGGAATATGAAGTCAGGAATCTGCTGCGGAAGCAGAACAGCAGAAAGGCTGCAGGCCCTGACTCCATATCATCTGCAACATTGAAGTGGTGTGCGTTCATCCTTGCCCCAGTATTCACCGATATATTCAACTGGTCGTTAAGAGTATGCAGAGTCCCAGTATGTTTTAAAGCAGCTGTTATAATTCCAGTGCCAAAAAAGTCGAATATTAGTTGCTTAGATGATTACAGACCAGTGGCCCTAACTTCAGTTGCTATGAAAATCTTTGAGCGATTGGTGCTTAGGTATCTAATTTCTAAAATCTGTCTGGATTCTCACCAATTCGCCTATAAGACTAATAGGTCGGTTGATGATGCTGTGGCTCTGTGTATCCATTCAATTTTGCAACACCTTGAAGCCCCTAATACTTATGTCAGAGTCACTTTTGTGGACTATAAATCGGCATTGAATACAATTATTCCAGTTAAACTTTTTGATAAGTTAAAGCAATTG
>NW_015548147.1:0-867 GCF_001515605.1 Sinocyclocheilus anshuiensis | reverse complement strand
ATTATTTCAGAGGGGGTGCTGGTGGCTGGGATACACAAGTATTTTTTTGCAAGCTTGCTTGCTCTCGGGAAGTTGCGCTCATGTAGCCTCCACCACTCCAGCCGTTCAGACTCACTGTCAGCATCAGGAGACATCAGGTAGCTTTCCAGCTCACTCTGTACTTTCTGTCTTTCATTGAGAGGTAAGGCATCTGCACTAAGGCTTTGCTTTTTGAAGAAACTACCCAAAGACTTTCGTTGCTTCTTCATACCCAGTGGTGGAGGTGGTTCAGCAGCAACTCCTCCTCAACCAGAGTCTCTGCCTGGGGTTGGCCTTGGTCATCATCCATCATTTCAGCAAGTGCCCGTGTTTTAATGTCTTCTACCTTGTCTGGCTTGATGTACTGAGCTTTGAATCTCGGGTCAACTAAAGTAGCCACATCGAGTAGGTCATCAGTGACCTGGTCTGCATATTTTTCATCAAGGTATGCCATGATTTTGGTCATAAAGTCTTTAGTGAGTTGAGTGTCCTGTTCATTAGCACTCGGTAATTTTGTTCTCAGCAGCTGGAGAACAGGCTTTACATATGACACAGTCACATATGACTCCCCAGAAAGGGAATCTGTGAACTCCAGTAAGGGACTTAGTGCTTCGTGCACAGATTCTAAGACGTCAACGACCTGCCATGTTGGAACCAGTTGTCGGGTGCTTCTGTCTGAAGCCAGGACTTCAGCAATGGCCGTTCGTTGTTCCAGTATTCTTGCAACTATCTTCTGGCGTGAGCCCCATCTGGTGGGTGACTCTGTCACAAGCTGATATTTGGGGAGATTGAGTTTTTCCTGAGCTGCTGCCAGATCTCTCTTTTTCTTCCATGAATAAGAAAATGCTG
>NW_015548146.1:0-3970 GCF_001515605.1 Sinocyclocheilus anshuiensis | reverse complement strand
GTATTTTTGATCAAATAAATGCAGCCTTGATGAGCAGAAGAAACACCTGTAAAAAAAAAAAACATTAGAAATCGTTCTTTTTTATTATTTATTATTTTTATTTTGTATTTTTTGCTAGGTTCTGTAAATTCAAGAATATTCAACAAGCAAGACATGATTTTATTAATTGTGAAGTGATTGGATCATAAAAAGTGGACATAAATGCTAGAATGGAGCCAGGTGTTTAGATGGTAATTATCTGTTATGTTATTAATTTTTGATAAAAGAAAAAAAAAACTATGGGATGCATTATTGCGTTTCAAAAATGTTAGACAGGAAGCAACAGAATGGAACAAAATGCAGGTGTCGTGAGACATGTTTTTTGAACTCAAATACAAAGAATAAGAGACACTAAAACAGCATGATAGGTTATTATGGTCAAAAATCTAACATTAAGCATATGTCTAGATAGAAAAACAATTGAAAAACAACAGATGGATGCAAGAATGCATTCTGTGTGTGAAAGTCCTGGAACTGGTAACACTTTAAATTGATAGTCCACGTTAACTACATGTCAGCTACCAGTAGAGTAGAGTATTAGTAGACGGTCTGCTTAAAATCTAAAATCTTAAAATCTAAAATCTAATCTAAGCTAGGCATTCTAACTGTAAGTAACTTTGCAACTGTAAGTAACAAATCAACTTATTCTACTAACCCTAAACTAATAGTCTACTCATACTCTAATAGTTGGCAATTAGTTGACATGTAGTTGCAAAGTTACTTATAGTTATTAGAATGTCTAAAGTGGCAAGTGCACTTAATGTAAATAGGGTCCATTTTGATTTCATGTTCACTTGAACATTAGTTCAACATCTCATTAGTCCGTATATCTGTTTAATGGCAGCCTTTCTGGACTTTGATTGGGGCTACATGATTTTATTATAGAAATTATAAGTCTCGTTCAAGTCATTTATTTCTCACACCCTTTTATGACTCCCGCCTTCGTCTTTCCTCACTTTCCTTCCTTCCTTCCTTCAATTTAGTCTGGTTCAATAATGCTTTATTGGCATTATCCCCGTTCCCCCCACCCTGAAGTGAATGAGATTACAATTTTTTTCCCTTTTTCTCCCTGATCTTTATCTTTTTTTTTATCAACGTCAGTCATGTCAGACATTTCAAACATGCCACATGTGAATGTGGAGGCCAGCACAACAGCTCATATAGCTGGTGGTTCTTTTATTCTTTTCTTTGCCTCTCTATTTTTCTTACTTTCTTTATACCTATATCTTTGCCTCAATTTTCAGATGGATATATTTTGAAAGCTTCAATCTGTTATGCAAATTCGCTGTCTAAAGCACTCTCCAGTGCGTGGCACGTTGATTAATTTATGACTTTATGAAGATATCTGCTTTTCCCTGGTGTTTTGCCTGTCTATAACGTGTCTTGTCTACTAACTTGACAATAATGTGGTCTAAAGGTTTCTTTTGTTCTGAGGATAGTTTGTTGCATGTGAGGAGATTATTACAACATTGGACGTTGAATGATTAGACCACAACAAATCTTTTGAAATAAACCTTTACATTTTTAAGCTCCTGTGTTTTTTGTGTTAATATGAAAGGGCAGTAATAATAATGTTCTAAAGGTGCAATCACATTTCCTGCTGTTTGGCGAATGGTCATGGGCAAAATAAAGTCATTTCAGTAGCACCATTTGTGAATTTGTAAATCGTGAATTTTGTGTGAGGATGACAGATTTGTCCATGCAGATTTCACGGTGGGTTAAAGTTGGTCAAGCGAATGTGCCGTGTTGACAACAGAAAGCTGCTTGGCTTGAAAGTGACATCTGTGTGAGCTGTGCTTCATATATCACTACACTATTGACAATGGACCTTTTTCCTAACAAGCCAATTGCATTTTCGATTATGGGAGGCACTTCTGTTTTGAGGAAGTTCCACTCAAAAATGCTGAAACATATCATTTAAAATCATAAGGTTGCGCTACAAAAAAATCCTTATCCGTCAGTTTGACTAAATGAGCTGTAAATTTTCCTTCACGTTCCATTATCAGACGTCAGGAGAATAACATAACGCTTGATACTATAATCTGAAATGGTATAACAAGAATATCTACTTTATTCCTGAATACTTTCATTTTCCCTTTGTATTCCACTGTAAAACTATGAAAAAAGACAACCCATACTGCCCATTTGTGTTCTGCTCAATTCAATTTGCAATATATCCCATGAATGGCCTAATTCACTGGAATGCCCTTAGAATATCTTATTTTTCTCCCCAAATCTTCATGTCTCTTTCCAGGTTTGTTTTTGCATGGATGCTTTAAGAAGTAATTGTCTCCCCTTTTTACTTCTAATGCCTATTAGCAGTGTACTGAAATGTTTCTAAAAAGATAAATACAATATTTGAAGAGTTTGGTTCCAAAACACTATAAATCCATTTTTGATTAATTTGAGTAAAAATGTGTTTTCTTTACCAAGAAAGTGGCAAGATGAAAACCACTATTTTCTGTTTCAAACTTTCACATAGCATCTTTAGGTTATAATAACATTAAAAATTCAAATCTAGATTTAGATTTTCAAAGATTTATTATAAAATTGTATTATTTCTTTCCCAAAATGCAATAAATCCATGACACGTTTTTTTTTTTTTTTTTTTTTCAAAATGCAATAAATCCATTGAATCAATATAAAAGTTATTTTTCATATTGAAACTGTTGAAAATACACAACATAGTAAGTTGGTCCACATATGACCAATACTAATTGGTCAATACTAATCTTATATACAGGCACTGGACTAAAAATAGGGGAGAGCGGGGCACAAAGTAACACTTTTTGACTTTCTCAAATTGTGTAAATCCACATGGGGTTCATAATAGTATAATTTTTTTATCCACAGTAATTTCACACTTGTCTAGAACAAATATGTCGCTTTGTTTCATAATTACAGTGTATACGTTTTTTTTTTATTTACCCTCAAAAATTGGAAGTGAAATGTGACAAAATGCCCCGTAGGTGGGGTACATTGTAACAGCTGAGGGGCACGTTGTAACATGACCATATGACAGCTTGAAATGCTATCTGATTGCATGAAAAAAATATACAAGACAAACTAAAATATTTTGTCAATAAAATATTAAATCTTATCTGATCGAATGAAAAAAATATACAATACAAACTAAAATATTTTGTTAATAAATATATATATATATTTTATTTATTTATTTATTTATTTTTTCAAATAAAATAATGGCTTTTTTTAAGAATTAAAAATAATCTGATTTTGGACTTTGACAATGAACACATTGCAACCATGCTTGGGCCGGCCCACATAAACGAGCCAAAATGCTTTACGTCTTGAAATAATAATTTCTTAACATTAAACATTGACTGTCAGACTTTATTCACCTGTTTCTCGTCGTTTATCATTCAAATTTATTAAAGTAAATAGTGTGAATTATATCGCTAATGTCATAGAATAGCACGGCAGGGCACATTGTAACGCAGTGTTACAACATACCCCATCTGCGCAATTTAAAACCGGTTACTGTCTTCTGATAGTTAGCGAAGCAATAAAAAATAATTTAAACTGATAAATAACAGATTGGAGATTAAAATAATAGCAAAATAATCTAAACTGATAAATAACAGATTGGAGATTAAAATAATAGCAGATTTGTCTCATTTTAAATGAGTAATAAAAACTGAGATGAAAAATGTACTTAAGCAAGAAATATAATTTTACTATGGTAAAATAAATGTTCAGAAATATCTTCAAAAGATTTTTGAATTTTGTCGCACTTTTTTTCTCTATATAATGTTGATATAGTAACTAGTAGATGCTGTAAATTTAGTTATGCTAGCATGTGTGGAAATATTTAAACCACGTGTGTTACAACTTACCCCACGTTACTTTGTGCCCCGTGCTCCCCTACATTCAATCAGTCATCACTCCCAAAATGAATTCAACGGGTCAT
>NW_015548145.1:0-1376 GCF_001515605.1 Sinocyclocheilus anshuiensis | reverse complement strand
GCAGGCTTATTTCATGTAAACCGGATTAGATTGCATCTTTTTAAGTGGAACTGAATTTAAAATCTATCCCAGCCACTGCTACTCTATTACAAGGGTACCCTACTAATTCAGGGACAATCATTTAAAATAATAATAATTTAAAAATTAATTTTAAAATAATATTAATGTTGTGTAATCTATAATACTATAGACACAGACAGTTTTACTCATTGAAAGATTTATTCGTAATAAAATAATAACTTTATAATTGTATTAGAGTCTTACACACATGCTGTACATTTAATCTGTCGTGCATTAATTTGAGTGATGACAGCTATTATGGGAGTGGCTTGATGGAGCACAGGAGATGCAGATAACTTGATCTTGACCCTTAAAAACTTTAATTAATGCTGTCACATAACAAATCTGCTTCAAAGATTAAATTACATGAATTGCTAATTTCAACAATGAACTAAAAATGTAAAGCCTGTACAAATACTAGTAATCGTGAATATAAATAATTGGGAATCATGTAAAAAATATAAAATAAATAAAATAAAAACATTTCACATTTCATTTATCTATTATAACATTTATGTAGTTTTGTTCACTTGGCTGTTTCCTTATAAAGGTCCAGAAATTTGTCAAGTTTTTCGTCAGGTGTCTTTTTTTAATTATATGATGTCATTACGTTGCTGTCTTGCCGCCAGCCAATCGCTGCATTGCTGATCGTGGTCTCGAGTATCGATACATCTGCCCTTTATGGGGAACACGAGAACGTGCAGTAATCTTAGACAACTTAATCCAGATATTTTAATCAAATCCACAAATTCGTTGGAAGAACCAAATTAGCCAGAGATCAATTATCACGATTAGAAGATCTGGCATCTTTCAAATCATCTCAGATGTATTAAGCGAGGTACGAAGAAAAGGCCCCAGGCAACAAGAGTATTTAATCCAAATTTAGGGAAGCAATAAACACAACACACTTAGCATAAACAGAGACCGGACGAATTAACTCAGGAAACATAGGACTATAAATACTAAACCAAACGAGGACTAATGGGCTAATTAATAGACAGCAGGTGAACCGAGTAAGACAGACAATGGAAAACTAGCTCAAAGCAAGACAGGAGAACAGAAACAAGGAAAAACACAAACTAGAAGTCCATAACCATAACAAGTACAGTGTAGAATTGTCTTTTAGTACATTGTTAAAATCTTGTTTTTTTTTCATACCTTGTATGAAGATATCATAAAGTTATGTATCCTGATCTTTATGTGCTTACAAGTTTGAGTGAAAAACAAAAATGTGAAATAAATTAATATTTCTTTTCAACAAGAACACATAAAATTTATTTAAAGGTGACATCATGAAAATCTGACTTTTCCAGGTT
>NW_015548144.1:0-463 GCF_001515605.1 Sinocyclocheilus anshuiensis | reverse complement strand
ATTTAACAAGTTTATACAAATCTTCCTCTCCTATAGTAGAGAATGCTATAGATCGCCTGAGGAACAATTCCACTCACACTATCTGATGCGATGCTGTAGCTGACGGCTGCATGGTTACAATTTTATCTCTAATAGTATCGATCTTTGAAGTAAAGTAGTTCATAAAGTCATTACTGCTGTGCTGTTGGGAAATGTCAACACCTGTTGATGCTTTATTTTTCATTAATTTAGCCGCTGTATTGAAAAAATACATGAGGTTATGTTTGTTTTCTTCTAAAAGAGATGAAAAATAATCAGTAAGCAGTTTTTAATGCTTTTCTGTAGGATAGGTTACTTTCCTGCCAAGCAATACGAAATACCTCTAGTTTTGTTTTCCTCCAGCTGCGCTCCTGTCACGAATCTGTCCTTCCTCTCCCTCTTTCCTTGTTTTCATCGTCTTGCCTTGTCTGTTTCTGATCACTGC
>NW_015548143.1:323-792 GCF_001515605.1 Sinocyclocheilus anshuiensis | reverse complement strand
TGGCGCTCCTGGACCACCATAGTGGACATTGCATGACCCAGAGACTGCGCCGTAAACTTCGTCGCTCATAGCGCGAGGTCCGTCGCGGTGCGGAGTTCTTTGAGAACTTCCGGGTCATGACCACCCTCGTGCAAGTCCCTCAGTGCCTTAGCCTGGTGCACTTGCAATAACGCCGAAGCGTGTAAGGCGGACGCAGCTTCTCCACAGGCCGTATAAGCACTGCCGATCAAGGCCGACGAGTGCCTACAGGCCCGGGAGGGGAGCAACGGTTTGCCCCGCCAAGTGGTAGCGGCATTTGGACACAATTGCATCGCAACCGATCGCTCCACCTGGGGGACTCCCGCGTACCCCCGCGCTGGACGCCCATCAAGGGTGGTGAGGGAGGATGAGCCACTGGGCCGGTTTCTGGCAGTGAAAGGTGCCGTCCATGACCCAGCGATCTCATCATGCACCTCCGGGAAGAAAGGCA
>NW_015548143.1:0-225 GCF_001515605.1 Sinocyclocheilus anshuiensis | reverse complement strand
AACCTTGAGGGTTCGGGACGCGGTGGAAGATTCCACTCGAGCCCGACACTCTCGGCGGCCCGGGAAAGCATAGCCATCATTTCCGGGTCCGTATCCGGCACCGCTGACCGCCCAGAGGGCGGCAACGCTGACGGATCTTGATCCCCAGAGAAATCCGGCTCACCCTCCGATGTTGCAACAGACATCCGATCGTCGGGGGGAGCCTTGGAAGAAACAGGTGGTACC
>NW_015548142.1:0-431 GCF_001515605.1 Sinocyclocheilus anshuiensis | reverse complement strand
TTTTAAAACTGTGGGCAACTTCTTTGAAGTAGGCAGACACTAAACCGTTTGAATTGCACTGGCATGCATTGGTTACCATGACAATGGCTGGTCACAGGAAGTACTAACTCCACATAGCAGACGCGTCACCTGGTGATGCCATGTTGTAAACAAACCACCTTAAGCGGCTAAGCCAACATGACTTAGCATAGTTTCATCTGAGGCTAAGCTACCAAATAGCTTTAACAATTAGGAGTTAGCACTCTTTACTTGAATCTTTTAAATACAGCATGTGTGTATGCAGTGTGAAGTAATTTGAATTTAACCTAATCCTTGGTTTCTGATTTTTCACTTTCTTTTTCTTTTTTTGTTCTTTTTCTCTGTTTCCCCATCTTCAATTCGTCTCGGCGAATGTAACTATCTTAGATGTATCCTTCCTGAATGCTATTGCT
>NW_015548141.1:335-535 GCF_001515605.1 Sinocyclocheilus anshuiensis | reverse complement strand
TGGTTGGTTCTATGGCTAAATCATAGTGACCACCTTACTGATGGTTAGGTCTAGAGGCGTCTTCGGACAGAGCTCCGACACGGGAACCATGGTGGGTGAGTACGATCCATGTCTAATATATATATATATATGAATATATATGTGTATCTAATGAGACTGGTGGTTGTGTGTATAACCCTTCTGCTAGTTTCTTTGCAGTG
>NW_015548141.1:0-152 GCF_001515605.1 Sinocyclocheilus anshuiensis | reverse complement strand
TTTCGGCTTCATACTTCCTGGATCATGCGGCCATAACACAGGCTTCTGCGGGAGCCTTCGTGATCATCAGGCCCCCGGCCCGTCACTGCAAGGAATTTCCTGGACGCCCGGGCTGGGTTTACGCTTTCATGCTACCCTGACTGGTCTACCAT
>NW_015548140.1:0-832 GCF_001515605.1 Sinocyclocheilus anshuiensis | reverse complement strand
GACCCGGAACTCAGGCTGTCGGTCTCCTAGATAACCCACTAAAGCACCACACCCCCCTCTACAGGTGTGGTGGTGAAATACATGACATATTTTGTTAACTCTTAGTTTCTGATAAAAAACAAAATAGTAATAATAAAAAATAAGTGGTGGGGTAAAATTTTTTTCTCTTTTCTTTTTACCCATACAGCAGAATTACTTCCTCTACCCATCACATTCTCCCGTGCTTTAAAGAGATGTCTCCTGACATCCAGAACGACATTAACTATCGAACGGTAGAGCAAGGAGAATAAAAATATGTCTGTAGTCCCTACTGTTTATCAGGTGAGTAGCTCACTCTTCACAAGTCTTTTGTCAAAACAGTCATTAGTCAAAATATCAAGTCAGTTTACGATGTCAATATCCTGCTTATTCTCATGCACAGGAGTTCTGGTTGAGAGTAATAACTCACTTCAGGAGTCACTGGTAAGATAGGCATTGGATAAAGGGCACCACACATCGGGTTTGCTCCTAATCTCCAAGGCTGGTAAGAAGGTATTCCTGGCTGGTCATACATAGGAAGATTTCTGGGCTTGACCTGCCTCGTGGATTCCTCACTCCTTGTTGTTCTATGTCCCTTGCTGGTGCTAGGCCAACTGTGGCGTCCGTTTCCGGCTGGTCGAAGGTTCCATCCTCCCCTATGTCATCCTTGTGCAACTATCTCAGGTGGACCTGGCCGATGAGTTTAAAGAGGGGCTTTCCCTCTCGCGCTCATCGGCGGAGGGCGAGAAACAGCCACCAGAGGATGATATCCTCTCTTTAACATCATCTGATCCAGGGGCCAGTGCTCTGCTGG
>NW_015548139.1:468-1558 GCF_001515605.1 Sinocyclocheilus anshuiensis | reverse complement strand
AATGTCAATATGTCAAATGATCTGCCCCTTTCTGTAATATCCAGTCTGTGTTCAGATTTTAATGCCGAGCCATTTCAGTGTTTTAGGGTTGTTAGTTTCATTAAAGATTCTTATATAGTAGAATTTGTATTCCTGCTCTACTCTGAGCTTCTTAATAATGTAAGAACAGAAGGTTGTGTGGCTGCTGTCTACTCACTGCTTCTGCATTTTGGAATAGATCGAACCTTAGATAGATGGAACCTTATATAGAATCTGATGTCAGTGGAGTGTAGGGTGTTCTGTCTGTCATGCTGCATATACCATCTTAGACATATTTGTGTGGTTGGCAATATTAAAATATATACTTTTTTTTTTGCAATGATTGCATTTCCAGCAAAAACAACTAATAAAATAACTCCTACTGTGATATAAGAATTTGATTACCTTGTTCAGGTGTCTTCAGTTAGTAAAGTGAAAGTGAAAGAGAAGTGACGTGTGGCTAAGTATGGTGACCCATATTCGGAATTTGTGCTCTGAATTTAACCCATCCAAGTGCGCACACACACACAGTAGTGAACACACACCCAGAGCAGTGGGCAGCCATATGCCCGGGGAGCAGTTGGGGGTTTGGTTCTTGCTCAAGGGTCGTGGTATTGCGGGTGGAACAGGGCGCTGGTTATTCACTCCCCGCACTGACAATTCCTGCCGGAACTGAGACTCAAACCCGAAACTTTTGGGTTACAAGTCCGACTCTCTAACCATTAGGCCACGACTGCCCCCATTTATTATTATAATCAAAATTGTACTGAAAGTCTTACTCCACTGCTGATATACAGGTTTGCTGGGTAAAATTCACTGCATCTGGCTTAAATTTTAGATTAAAATCGTTCATTCAATTTTTTATTATTTTTCCCCCCATTTAGTTAAAGGGGTCATATGATGAGATTTCAATTTTTCCTTTCTCTTTGGAGTGTTACAAGCTCTTGGTGCATGAAGAAGACCTGTAAAGTTGCAAAGACTAAAGTCTCAAATCCAAAGAGATATTCTTTATAAAAGTTCAGAGTCAACCACGCCTACCTAAAACAGCTCGTTCTAACACGCCCCAACATAC
>NW_015548139.1:0-223 GCF_001515605.1 Sinocyclocheilus anshuiensis | reverse complement strand
CTGATCTGTGCTGGTCGCTGAGGGAATACATCAACTTAGTGCTGTGGATCGCCGGATCAGCTTTCACCGTGGATGAAGCGGAGTCCAGCCCGGGGTCGTCACATGTGGTTGCCGCAAGCCCGTCGGCTGCCGCTCACTCAAGCCGGCCTCCGCATACTCTAGCCACCGGCCGCCGCTCACTCAAGCCCACCATGTGTGACACTGTGTGTTTCGTTGTGAAAGC
>NW_015548138.1:0-1316 GCF_001515605.1 Sinocyclocheilus anshuiensis | reverse complement strand
ATGCACGTTAAATATCGCATGCGATTTATCGTGCAGCCCTATATATATATATATATATATAATTATCAGCAACAACAAAGTAATAATAACAATAATAATAATAATTTGTATTATTATATACTTACTATAAGAACATATAATATGTAATGTGTTTTTTTATTTAAAATTATTACTACCAACAATGTTACAGTTATATTCTTTTGCACTGCCAATAATTAATTTTAAGTAGATAATTGCTGACCATTTTTTTGCTAGATAAAATATATTACAGTAACAAGAATTGAATGTCATTCAAGAATGAGAATGATAAAATATATTGTTGATTAAAAGATGTACACACTTTTTTTGCACTCAGAGGATGGGCATTATGGTCCTAAATATGCACTATTATACAAACACCAGATGAACTGCAGCCGTGTAGACAGAAAAACATCAGACCTGGTTGTCCTGCTTGATGATGTTCTGGGCCGCGAGCGTGTTGTTCTTCAGGTTGCGAGCGAGATTCAGCATGTCATCAGCTAGTTTCTCCTGCAGGTTGTGATGATGCTGTAGAATAGCGTCCAGCTCTGCCGCCGACTGCCGCTCGTCTACAGGAATACAACTGAAAAACCAGCAGAAATAACTGAATACTGTAGATTCCAGTGACACGTTCACATAGAAAATCAATGAGAGAGCGCCACCTACTTTCTGTGTCTGAGATCCGTATCCGATGAACCTAACCATGAAGAACAAAGAAGAGTAGTGCTGTCAAATGATTAATCGCGATTAATCGCATCCAAAATAAAAGGTTTTGTTTACATAATATATGCGTGTATGTATTGTGTATATTTATTTTGTATATATAAATACACATACATACAGTATATATTTTGAAAATATTTATGCACATAATAAATAAACACAGAACACACACATATATTATGTAAACAAAAAACTTTTATTTTGGATGCGATTAATTGTGATTAATCTTTTGACAGCACTAATATATATATATATATATATATATTATACATAAATATTTCTTAAATATATACATGTATGTGTGTATATTTATAAATATACACAGTACCCACATATATATTATGTAAACAAAAACTTTTATTTCGGATGCGATTAATCGTTTGACAGCACTAAAGAAAAGGCATGCTTAATATCTATAATTTAATTTCTTAAAATGTAGCATTTAAATTAAAAGAGAATATACAGCTTACCAGAACTTGACACAGCCTGCTAAGAAAAGAACAGATAAAAGAGTAAGTAAAAATGTACATTTTTACAACGTCAAAAATTGAAAAAGTTAATTTTCTTAACCAGTA
>NW_015548137.1:0-832 GCF_001515605.1 Sinocyclocheilus anshuiensis | reverse complement strand
TTGTAATTCACTCAATATTACTGGACAGGATAGGAACTTCCAAATGAAGGGTTTGGTAAACGCCAACCCTGTCAAATCAGGTCTCTTGGGAACTGATTGTAAGACTTTAAGCAATAATTACCTTTTTATACCAAGAATTTAATTATTCGTTCAGTGGTTGTCTTGAATGAGATCATTTAAATTACCATGAAATCATTAGTCAGAGAGTGGAAAACACTTCTATCCACACATAAATAGCGGTTTCTTCCTTTTTCTTGCAGGTCACCAATAATCATCGTTCCTGAGGTATAAGATGGCTCATATAAAATTAATCTGTAAAACAAATAACACGAATGAAAACTTTTGTTCTCTTAACTGGCATTTGATATGAACAACGTTAAGTGTTTTTCGTAAATTCTTTCCACCAACAAAATATTTTGCTCACCAAGTAGAGTTTGAACCATGGCCGTAACCAGGATTTGAAAATGAGTGAGGTCTGGGGTGGGAAAGAAGTTTTTAAAAATTGTGCTTTAATAACCCCTACAAATACAACTCATATACACTAAACACTTTAAAAGAGACAGACACGTAGATGTTTGTCAAAGATGTTTTCTGTTTTGGAGGGATGAACATTAAATCATACCATATTTACTGCATCAAAATTTGTTAATACTTTATAAGTTAGGGGTGGATAATTTTATCAGTTGTTTATTATTTATGCAACAATACATATTACTGTTATAGTTTTCATTAATAACCATTGCTATATAGATGATAACGGTTTAGTGCTCTTATGAATTTTTTTTAACATGACTTTGTGAAAATTTAACTACTATACTGAATGAAATAGCAT
>NW_015548136.1:1521-1798 GCF_001515605.1 Sinocyclocheilus anshuiensis | reverse complement strand
AAAAAATGCTGGCCCTCGTCACTATCAAAGTTGCCCATCCCTGCCTTAGACAAAGCGGGCTCTCTCTCCTCTCTCTCGTGAAGCCAACACGGAAGTGACTTAAACTGTAATTCGTCAACTGGCCGAAGGATGTCTGCAAAAGGGAGTCAATCCCATAGACTCCCCATGTTAAAATGCCCAACTTTACAGCAGAAAAAAAAACGTTTTACAGCCTGGTTCAAAAAATGATTTTGGTCTATATAGCTAATTTTGCCCTTCATGACAACTGGGCGGGGGG
>NW_015548136.1:718-1282 GCF_001515605.1 Sinocyclocheilus anshuiensis | reverse complement strand
AGTTTCGATTATCCAGGAGTGACGCGCTGCCAAGATGGCGACGGCCGGCTCCGCCCACTTTGAGCTTCAAAAACGGCCTTCAGAAAACTACGGGTGACGTCACGGACACTACGTCCATGTTTTTATACAGTCTATGCCTTAGACCCGCCCTGAGTGAGCTGTCATCAGTCTGCCATTGTGTCGACTCCGGTGCAGGGGCAAGAATGTCTCCTAAGCGATTGAGGTGCTCTGTTGTTGGATGTAATAATGAACACAGTAGTCGTCATTTACTCCTGACATCTGAGCCACTGAAGACACAGAGGATTAACGTTACTTTCGTTTTGAAGGGAATGCGCTGATCCCCGATCTGCCTAAATGCGTCTATGTTCATGCGAATCATTCGTGATCGAGCTTCATCTACAGAAGAAGTGAGTATAAGGGGTTTTTTTATGAATCTTTGCAAATCGCCTTTCCTAATATGTGCTAGTTAGCAAGTTTCGTGGCTGAAGTTTACAGTCTGCTCATCACCCCACGGAAGAGAGGGGCGGGGTCAGCAGAGCTCATTAGCATTTAAAGCAACATGGA
>NW_015548136.1:0-499 GCF_001515605.1 Sinocyclocheilus anshuiensis | reverse complement strand
AATATGAATTAAAATTTATAAAATTATATCGGCTTTATATCGGCCACCCTGCTTTCCAAGATATCGGCATCAGCATTGGCTGTCAAAAAACCAATATCGGTCGATCACTAGTTTTAATGGTATTGATGGTTCCATGAAGAACCTTTAACATCCATGGAACATTTCCATGTTCAAAAGGTTCTTTATAGTGGTTATTTTGGGAACTGTTCAATGAAAGATTCTGTGGAGAACTCAAAATGGTTCTTCTATGGCATTGCTGAGAAAACCCTTTTGGAATAATTTTTTTTATTTTTTATTTTTTTTATTGAGTTTTCCAAAATAATCAGCGTAGACAAAAGTGAATAAGTGAAGCATTAACAATATACAATGTCAAATTTTTTTTTATTATTTTTATTATTTATAAAAAATAAATAAATAAAAAAAACACAGTGTGGTCAAGTTCAGAATTACAATATCATCATGTGAGCATTTAAGGATACATAGCAGACTTATAGTCAAT
>NW_015548135.1:0-960 GCF_001515605.1 Sinocyclocheilus anshuiensis | reverse complement strand
GTGAGCCGGTCGATTTGACACCTCATTCATGGGTCTGTGATAAACTGATGAATGAACTTAAGTTTAAAAATCTGTTTTCTCTATTTTCTCTGCAGTCTTTCCGAACTCATCTTTAATTTTTCTGTATATTCTTTGCAGCCTTTCCAACTGTCATATTACACAGGAAGGCTGTGCTGCTCTGAGTTCAGCTCTGAGATCAAACCCCTCACACCTGACAGAACTGAATCTGAACTATAATAAACCAGGAGACTCAGGAGTGAAGCTGCTCTCTGCTCTACTGGAGGATCCACACTGTAAACTGCAGAAACTACAGTGAGTCTCTTCACATCTCAGTAACTATAAGGTTTCGAGTAAAAGGTGAAATTACACAAATGTGTTTTCCGTTAGCAGTGGTTTTGTTTGTTGCCCTCAGTTCAAACCCCTTAAATAAATAAATAAAATAAAATAATTTACTTTTGTTAACTGAGTACATTGCAGAATGTGTTTACAAAATACAGACAATTTTCTTTCAAAAAAGATTCTTACACTGCTTGAAGATCCCATTATAACTTAATATGGCTTTACAGTAGTCTCAATAAATATAATATTTTATTAAATCTTGTGAGTGATATATTTTTTAATACGATGTTTCATTAAAAATGTGGTGATTATCTCTAAGGTGGACAATAATGAACTTAATAAAAGCTATTGACTGCTTGAATCTAACCATGTCATGTCAGCAAATGGAAAGTCAGACAGCTATTTATCACATTAGATAACAGTATAGGGATGTAACTGTGTCAGAACACACTCATCTTGATAATGTCAGATAGCTTTGATAGAAAGATATGTAATGGATTACAATCAACCAAAAATTATTCAGCTGTTAAATTTAAGTACACAATTAGATGATACAAATTTAGTTCAATCAATTACCAAGCAATGCTTCATATTGTTCAGTCTGTTGTGTGAAAAGGTCAC
>NW_015548134.1:0-1574 GCF_001515605.1 Sinocyclocheilus anshuiensis | reverse complement strand
TTTTCTTTTATAGGGATAAATTCTCAAATATCTTGAAAAGGCAAAGCAGATAATGCAGATCAACCAAATACAGGGGGAAAACTCACAAAAAATTAGTTATCAAATAAGTATCAGGTAGTTTGACCTTATAAAACAGCAAGGTTAGTTCAGGTTGTAAAATCTTATTTCTATATATAAAGTGTGGTAGATGTAGATTTTCGTTCTCCATCTTTCCTTTGTTCCACTTTGTTAGTGTTTTAGGCTCAGTGCCTGTTGGGAGAGCATGATATTAAGCCCTTTTGTTATTTATAGCCACCAGTCCTTCCTCTGTTCCATTTTCTTAGTGTTTTAGGCTCAGTGCCTCTGCTCCAGTGGCTGCTTGGATATCATCTTTGAGCATGATTCTCAAGTCCTTTTGTTATTTATAGCCACCAGTGTTTGTTGATGAAGAAAAAATAATGTAAATGCCTTTA
The DNA here is from genome assembly GCF_001515605.1 of Sinocyclocheilus anshuiensis. NCBI lineage: Eukaryota > Metazoa > Chordata > Actinopteri > Cypriniformes > Cyprinidae > Sinocyclocheilus > Sinocyclocheilus anshuiensis. The sequence goes on along the minus strand of NW_015548134.1, from coordinate 1,122 downwards.
ACAGGAGCTTTGAGCGCAGTAAATGTCAACTCATCTGCCAACTGGACCTATAAATGAGCCCCCCAACCACCTAGAACCGGCAAGTTTTGATTAGAGCCACAGTAGAGGTTACGCTCTCACCTTCAGCCTGGAACTGTGTGATCTCTCTCTGAGCCATAACTGCTGGAGAAATGAGCAGTTCTCACAGACTGGATGCTGAATGATGGAGCTTCTCTCTGAAGCTCTGCTCCCTCTGGATCACACAGCAGTGTTTGGACTGATACCGCACATAATCGTGCCCCATCTGACCCCTCACACACACAATAACACACTGCTGCAGGGGAGTCGTACATAATAATGAATATTTTACTACTTTATAATTCGTTCATCAATGCATTTGCAAGACAAAACGTTATTTAAATGCCATGTTTTGTATAAATGTGGCATGGAAGGCACATGTGCAGCACCTTATAGTACAGTACTAAAAAAATTTGAGTTTATACAATTAATTGTGCAAACAAATACACAGAGTAAGACCTTTAGTTAGGTGTAACATCCTGAAAAGGGTACAACATAGGCTAAAGTCTTTATTTTACGATATCCAAAAACAACCAACCAACATTCCTCATGTTATATGCAAGATGCCACAACACAGTTGTGAGGTACAAAATATCACACACTTGAACATTTCTCATTTCTCATTATCAGTCACATAAAACTAGATGAGGTGCTGCTAGTGGCAATCTTGACTTATTTGGTGCCCTAAGAGATTAAAAACACTTAAAACAACAAATTAAAAACACTTTTGTTTGTTTGTTTTTGGGATTTTTTCACAAATTATAACTTCTATATGTAAATACAAGACCAGGTAGTTTAGTATTTCAGTTAAAAAAAAAAAAATGTATTTAAGTGGGACATGGGTTTAAATCTTAACATAATTATTTTTAATGAACCAAAAGCAAGCAAAACATCAACTTTACTTGACAGACGATGCTCATAATGGGTTTTCTTTTTATGGTAAAGAGCCATTTGTTAATTTTTCTCCATGAAATGAGGATGGTAGATGATAACAGACTTTTCCATTTAAAGACGATCATCATATGACTCATTTAGAGTGAATATATGTAGATGTGTGAATGAGTG
>NW_015548133.1:768-907 GCF_001515605.1 Sinocyclocheilus anshuiensis | reverse complement strand
ACTGCATGCAGGATGATGGGCAAACAGCGTCTGTGCTGACAGATGAGTGGCCTGTCTCAGGTGAGAGTGGCGCTAAGTGGTCATCGCCCGCAATCGAAGTTTAAAAATTCCCATTTCAAAGCATTTATTCAACAAAAGT
>NW_015548133.1:0-582 GCF_001515605.1 Sinocyclocheilus anshuiensis | reverse complement strand
TGCCCCCCGTCCGTTTTCAAGCGCAGTGGGCGCACCTGGCAAACTTACTGAAATCACACTGAAACAAATGGCGGGTGGGTCTCTGTCTTGGTCGGGGGTGAAAGAGGGAGAAATAAGGATGACACAGATATATAGTTTATGCACGACTTGGAAGTATTTATTCAGCGATCAGCGCTAAAACATCATCTGTACGGAACATCGTTGTGTACGGTAGGGATGGGCGTATCGATCTAGTATCGATATATCGATACTGACGCGAGTATCGAAAGTATCAGAATCAGAATCAGAAGAGCTTTATTACCAAGTATGATATACACACAAGGAATTTGACTTGATGACAGGAGCTTCCAGTGTTTTATTACCAAGTATGTTTACACACACAAGGAATTTGACGACAGGAGCTTCCAGACTACAGGAAGTACAAACATAGTGCAGACATACATGATAGTGCAGACATACATAGGAATAACACAGTAGGGATGTAATATAACACCAATATAATAAAAAAAGACAAATTTGAAAAATGTAATAAGAATTCTATATACAGAAATAGAAGTATAGGAAAAAATGAATTGTTTAGAT
>NW_015548132.1:656-797 GCF_001515605.1 Sinocyclocheilus anshuiensis | reverse complement strand
TCCAGGACATTATCCGTTATCCATTGTAACCCGAAATCACAAAATACAATGCGTAATTTAAAATGTAGGTTAAAAAACGTGTGAATAATAATTACAGAAAATTCCTTCATATTAATAGATTTTGCCCTATTTTTACAGGCT
>NW_015548132.1:0-181 GCF_001515605.1 Sinocyclocheilus anshuiensis | reverse complement strand
GCTTAACTAACTTTAATGTCACTAAATTAGCCTCTAGCTGCTGTTCTCCACTAACTCACAGAACAGGTTGACTTTGAGAGGAACATGCTAGCACATGTTGAATAAACATGAGCAGGGCCGTTTCTAGGCATAGGCGACCCATTATTTCAACACTTTGCTCTACTGATTGAGAATGCATTGT
>NW_015548131.1:0-785 GCF_001515605.1 Sinocyclocheilus anshuiensis | reverse complement strand
GTAGCACCAGTGCTATGTGAAAAAAAAGTTAATGTACAGCCCTGGGGGGAGCCTCGGAGGAAACAGGTGGTATCCCCCGGGAGGGTCCAGCCTGCTCTTTCTTTTGAGAGCTCCACTGGTTTCGGAGTGCGGGCGGGATGGGGCATCCCCGGAGTCTCCACTGGTTCCGCAATGCCGGCGGGTTCGGGCATCCTCAGAGGGGAATTCCTCACCGTGACCGTAAGACCAGTCCGCCCACCGCCAGGAAAGGGACGCCCCCGGCTGTCACCAGAGGGAGCCCGCGATCTAGGCAGTGGCACGGGCACTCCGCCCCCTTGCAGGTAACGGAGTCTGGTCCGCAACTCCGAGATGGTCATACCCCCGCAATGGGAGCATGAGTCATCCACGAAAGCCACCTCAGCGTGCTTCATGCCCAGACACGAGAGGCAGCGATCGTGACCATTACCCGGCGCCAGGTAACGATCGCACCCAGAAACACACAGATGGTAAGACATCTTTAAAAAGACGTTCCACCCGTGAAGCTCTTTTAGAATGGAAATTGCTCTTTTAGTGTGCTGAAGAGCACAGGGGAGATGGCCGTCTGCAACACACACAGGAGGTAGTGCAGCCTGATGTGTGCAACCCACTCGACACGGGAAACCACCGCCGCTGAAGCGCCATACCACCAGCACGAGAGCCCACGAAGAGCGTGCTTGCTGTAGTTTTTACTCTCAGGAGAAGGTCAGGAGCAGAACGATAGAATCGCTCGGCTCCGAAGCGGAAAGCTGAATATGCGCTGCATCTGC
>NW_015548130.1:338-549 GCF_001515605.1 Sinocyclocheilus anshuiensis | reverse complement strand
AGCGAAACTACTTTGTTTGGTCTTCCAAGAGAGGACACGACTACAGAGCAGTGGTTAAGTTGTATTTACAGCAATGTTCCAGAACACTTCAACCCAAATATCCAGATGTGTGCAGCACATTTTATAGAGGACTGTTTACTGATCCTGGGAGAGTAGACTACAATGCCGGCAGTTCTGACTCACAGTCTGTAAGTACGTTTTCATTTAAAGG
>NW_015548130.1:0-180 GCF_001515605.1 Sinocyclocheilus anshuiensis | reverse complement strand
TTACGCAGCGCGGTGCAATGCAACGCAACACGTAAAAAGACAGTATAAGTCATTATAATCAGTAATGTCCCCACTGGATGCAACAAACATGAAAACCCATTATAAACAAGGCATTTTTGTCTCGTCGCTCCGGCCGGACACGGCATCAACAGCATGGTGAGGGGCGTAACATTTCCGTCA
>NW_015548129.1:0-515 GCF_001515605.1 Sinocyclocheilus anshuiensis | reverse complement strand
CCTGCTAAAAATTAAAGTTGTTTTGAAATCTAAAATGTATCCCTGCACTTAATGTTTAGTACATTTCATTTACTTAATTGGTAAAATGTTATTGTAAAAAAAAAAAGTTGAAAAAATGGTTGAACAAATACATAAACCATGGGCAACAATTAAATGACATGATGGACAGTGTGTGTGTGTGTCTGTGTGTGTGTGTTTGTGTGCATGTTAATCACTTTAATTGTTGTTTGAAATGTCAGCTTATAAACTGTACTGCCATTTTGTTCAGTCTTTGTAGGTTCTGTTGAAGCAAATGGAGAAAGTTGTGTTACAACCCTCCTCGTCTGCTCATCCAAGACATTTCTAGTGTTTTTAACATTTAGGTCAAAGTTGTCAAATATATAAAGTAAATGTTGTCAAATATATAAAGCTTATGACCATGGGTAAGAGCTCAGAATTGTGCATGTACAGTACTGTATAATAGTTTGTTTGCAGCACAAGCTGTTGTAAATCCTGCCCACTTCTTTGCATTGTCA
>NW_015548128.1:636-821 GCF_001515605.1 Sinocyclocheilus anshuiensis | reverse complement strand
GTATTGACATCGTAAACATCCAATCACAATGCGCTATAGACGGAGGATGAAGTATTTTGCTCCGACTATATAAAGATCGCGTCACCCCAACTTCTTCCTCGTCGGCTTTTCCCATGTTTTCACAGCAGATTATCAAGAACAGGCTTGCTCTGCGGTGAGTGATGCGGGCCAAAGAGCCAGGCGGG
>NW_015548128.1:0-219 GCF_001515605.1 Sinocyclocheilus anshuiensis | reverse complement strand
GATCCAATAGAAAGATCCAAAGATCAGCATTCATATGAAATAAAAAGCTTTTGTAACATTATACATATACCATTCAAAAGCTTGGAGTCAGTATTTTTATTTAATTTTTTATTTTTTTTATTTTTTTTTGGGAAATGATAGAAATTTATAATAGAGATAAATACTTTTATTTATCAAGGATGCTTTAAATTGATCAAAAGTGACGATAAAGACATTTAT
>NW_015548127.1:1017-1546 GCF_001515605.1 Sinocyclocheilus anshuiensis | reverse complement strand
TTGTAAAAACATTGTAATTTTCTAAACCTTCAGGTGAACAAATATGTGCGCATTCAAGATATTTGTACTTTGTACAGCGATATTACTAAAGGGAAATGACAACGAAAGAGGCATTTGTACAGTGGTATTACTAAAGGGAAATGGCAACGAAAGAGGCAACAAAGAATATTAAAATGTCTGATTTGATTTTTAGTTAATGTGAATGATTAACTTTCTCTTTCTGTCAATTTTCAGTTGTGTGATTAAGTTGACCGAATGAATTCATCAACTGTCAGTTAAAGCCAGCGCTTCAAGGACGGCTTTACCAGTATTGTGCCAAAGGTGCTTGAGCTTGTTCGAAGAAATGCTCCATTGGCCAAAGTCTACAAAGAAGCAAGAGAAGAGATGCTTGCAGAAGATCTACCAGGTATTGACATAAAACAGTGGTTTTGTGATGATCTATTTCTGAGCTTTTTTTAAAGGGGTCATATGATGCGATTTAAATTTTTCCTTTCTCTTTGGAGTGTTACAAGCTCTTGGTGCATAAAGA
>NW_015548127.1:0-819 GCF_001515605.1 Sinocyclocheilus anshuiensis | reverse complement strand
CCAAATGTTCACGCAAAGAAAGAAGGCGTAACTTTTATTCTCGCTGTAGTATTGTTGTTGCCGCCGCCATGTCGTAAGGTGCTGTGTGTTTCGTTGTGAAAGCGAAACTACTTTGTTTGGCCTTGCAAAAGAGGACGATATCTGCTATAGTGGATGGTGTGGAGGTGTGCAGGGGAATAGGAGTTGACGAAAGGATAATTGCAGCCTTCAGTGCTAACTATGTTTTCAACTTGGCCTATCCACCCTACATGAAGAATACACTGACCTTCCTGCAGCATGCCATAGCAAAGATTACTGAGGTGGGTGGCAAGCCCCTTCCAATAACTGTCACCCAAATTATGAATATCCTGTGCTAAAAATCGACATTCAGCGTGTTTCAAATGTGACTGTTGACAGTGTGAAGTATGCTTTAAAAGATGTATTCATAGTTGACTATATCCATGCAGAGGAAATTCCTTTATTTTTCCAAATTAAATACCTTTTAAATGTCAATACTGTATGGTTTCTGTGTGGGGAGTTTTTAATACCAGTGTATGATTCACACTTCCATGCGTACGCGGTTAAAGTTGATTTTGAATGGAGTGTTATAAAACCAGGACAAGAGATGGACTTTCAGGCCCCTGACACGTACCCTGCTGATGATAAGTTGTTTGTGATCCTTAAGAATGTTTAAGAACGTTCCAATTAAATGTGTAGTACTGTGTTTGGTGAAATGTGTGTTTGTGATAAAATGTTTTAAGGATATAAAGTTACAATTAATGAAATGTGTACTGTTGGGAAAGGATTGCTTTGTGATTCTTGATGTTCAAAACTGTTTTT
>NW_015548126.1:2922371-2959629 GCF_001515605.1 Sinocyclocheilus anshuiensis | reverse complement strand
ATTGATTTGTTAAATCAAATGAAAAATTGTGTTTTTGATTGGTCCGGACGCTACAATTGTTTGGCAACATTGGGATAAAGTACAGTACAGATTTGCGATTACTCATTGTCATGATGTATAACTTACTACCACCTATGATCAACCCCCTCATTTATTGTTTGAGAACAGGAGAGGTAAAAAAAGATTTTAAAAAGACCATTTCAAAAGAAACAAATTGGCATTCCTTTACAGTTGCTATAACATGCTTTATGAATTGAGTTGGACAAACTGTAGTCTAGCTCTAGATTATATCCCAATATTTATAAACAAGAAGTAGATTCCAGTAAGTGTTGAAAGTGGATTTGACAGTTCTAATCAGTCTGGGTATTCGTATCATATTAATTATGTCAACCCAATGCTTCACAGACTAAAGAAATCAAAGATGTATTGACAGAAAAAAAGATAGGAATAATATACTCCATGTACATTGTAGTTGCCTTTTTCTATTGCGCTCTACTTTATTTCCCAGTTAATTGTTTGTCCTAAATGTTAGTTTCGAGGTTATGGATATTATGCAGTACTGTTGTTCTGATGTTTCAGTCGATTCTTTTCAAAATTTTCCTTCTTCATATTGACTCATATTATAGTTGCAAAAATGCTAACATAAGGCCAAACTGTGTATTTGTCAGACTTTGTTCCATGTCTCGTGTTGTGTTTTCCTCCCCCATGTGCTCCAGGTTAATGTTTATGCCCATATTTGGTTTTTCCTGTTCCTATTCCCATTTAGTTATATTGATCCCAGGTGTGTCCCATTAGTTTCTGTTTATATAAAGTGTGTTTTGCCCCTTGTTTCCTGTCCGCTGTTGAATGTCATTTCGTGTCCTCAGTGTATTCCGTGTCTCTGTATTCCCAGCTTTTGTTTATTAAATCTTTGAAATGTACTTTATTCCTCACCTCTGCGTTCGTTCCTGTGCTCCCAGTGTGTGTGTCGTGACAGAACAGCGGACCAAAACAGTAAGCGGCACTCCTTCTCCCGTGTTTTGTTTTCGTTTTGAATAGTCTTTTGTTTTCTTTTGTTTCTCCTGTGTTTTCCCCGCGGTATGAGAACCGCCCTGCTGTTAAGCATGCCGGCCGTGCCGTTGTCAAGCTCGCCGGCCGCGGCTGATCTAAGCCTGCCGGCCGCTCCGAAGATAAGCTCACCGGCAGCTCAAAAGTCTAGCCTGCCGGCCGCTCTGAAGACAAGCCCGCCGGCCGCGCCGTTGTCATGCCTGCCGGCCACGGCTCCCACAATCCCGCTGGACGCTCTGAAGATAGGCCCGCCGGCCGCCCCAGAGCTCGCTCCAGTGTCGGCTCCAGTTCCCAAGTATAGCCCAAGGAGGGCTCCTGATCCTCCGTCGAGCCCAGGGAGGGCTCCAGTCCCCGGTTATGGCCCACGGAGGGCCTCGGAGCCCGCGCGGGACGCGCCTTCCGGGAAGGGGGAGTAGTGTAAGACTTTGTTCCATGTCTCGTGTTGTGTTTTCCTCCCCCATGTGCTCCAGGTTAATGTTTATGCCCATATTTGGTTTTTCTTGTTCCTATTCCCATTTAGTTATATTGATCCCAGGTGTGTCCCATTAGTTTCTGTTTATATAAAGTGTGTTTTGCCCCTTGTTTCCTGTCTGCTGTCAAATGTCATTTCGTGTCCTCAGTGTATCCCGTGTCTCTGTATTCCCAGCTTTTGTTTATTCAATCTTTGAAATTTACTTTATTCCTCATCTCCGCGTTCATTCTTGTGCTCCCAGTGTGTGTGTCGTGACAGTATTATTCATTATGATTTTATTTTGAACTATCCCAGTTTGGTTAACATACTGAAGCCACACAAATACTGACATTGGGCAAGAGCTGTGCAAAATCCTGTCTCCACTGGAAGGCCTTGATAGTTCTGCTTTTATGAATGCAAGCAATTTTAAATAGGAGTGTTTTCTCATATTAGAGAAAATATTTGTTGTATTAATCTGTATAAATATTTTACTGTGTAATTACGCGGCTGTTATAAAGAATTCAGTTCACAAATGGTGAAACACATTGTAATCACACAACGGCTTTGGGATTGGGAGATTTTGTGGAATTTAGATTGAGAAGTCTGACAGTGGGATGCCACAAGGTGGTTACAGCCCATGTTATTATTATTATTACCAAGTAAATTATCAATTTCTTTATTGTCTGGGCCTATATAGAGGCATTTTGTGTGGTGGCATTACTACGGAGAAAGGGCCAGCCTAATAAATAAAATAAAAATAAAAATCTAATTGAATAGTTCAAGGTAAATCTGAAAGATAACAGCTCTTTTTGATAATGGAGAATCATAGAAGTCATGTCAAAAATGATGCAATGCAACTGAATTATTAAGATTAAGTTGTTTAAATTAAAGCAGTTTCATTTAAAACAGTTTTAACATTTTGCACAGCATCAATAAGCAGGGTGCAATTTATGAATGGTTTCGGGAGGTTCTGACCCATAGATATGTTTACGTAGATGCCTTATTAGTGACTGTTTCTATGGAACATTATACATTAGTCGTCCGCCATATTGGAACAGTCAAAGCCATTCTGTGAGCTCATGACAGCAAGTTGACTGTGCGCAATGTTGTGACATTGGAAAACTTAAGTAATTTACTTATTAAAACTTTGACTATGGTTAAAAGTCAAATAAACTGTAACTTAGGCCTAATGTTCACATTGCAGTTTAACTGTTGTAGGCCTACTGAAAATGGTATTGAATATTAATATTTTTCAATGTATTATATCAAAGTTACAAATTCAAGTTTCGTGACAACACTAATGGCAAGGACTCAAGCATGTTAGTGTCAAAGAAACCAAACTGTTCATAAGATAATCATGAATGAATGAGACAGCAGAAACTCCAAACAACAGGTCAATTAGTGGGAGGTGCCTTTAGTCTTTATTAGTCTTGCTAAACGGTGACTGTGTATAGCACTGTTAGATGGACGCACAGAGAGAAAGGCATTTTTGTTTGTGGATTAATACAGTTAGTGATTGTGAATCTTCTCCATCAAACTCAAAATAATGCAATTTTAATTGATTATGCCAATTACATCAGAATAGTTTACATGGAGGTAATGGTATGTGAATGATATATTATTAATATAATCTGTGAAGAATTTTATAACAACAGCAATTGTTGCAGACGTTGAAATGTAAACTTTTATATGTTGTTTTATTTTGCATTGACAGTCAAATGCTTGTGTAATTGTCATTGCTTTTTAAAATTCTTTTTATATTTCTGTGAATTTGTATCAGGTAACTCCAAAGCCGTTCTAGAGTCATGACTCCCACAAATGTCACTGTCTTTACTGAATTCTACCTGCTGGGATTTCCAGGACTCCATCCACAGTATTATGGAGCCGTGGGAACCCTTTTGTTCTTTGTCTACTTGACACTAGCAGGAGGAAATTTCTTTATCATTTCATTTAATGCTTATGAGAGAAACCTTCAGAAACCTATCTATTTAATCTTCTGTAATCTTGCAGTGTCTGATCTTGCTTTTGGAACCATCACGCTGCCTAAAGCTATTGCAAAATACCTTTTCAATAGCAGTGAGATACCATTTTATAGCTGCTTTGTGCAGATGTTTTTTGTTCACTACTTAGGGACTATTAACTCTTTCCTAATGCTATTAATGGCCATTGATCGGTTTGTTGCAGTGTGTAACCCACTGAGATACTGTGTCCTTATTACAAATAAGGCTATTTTATTGGCATGTGCAGTGATTTGGATCATCTGTATTTCATGGCTGTTAGTCGTTGTTTATCATGCCTTTGATGAGCCCTACTGTGATTCTAATGTAATAACCCAAAATTACTGTGACCAAAATTCGATAATTAAACTGTCTTGTGGAGATGTAAGACAGAAAAAGGTTTTTGCATTTTCATGTGCCATGTTTGTTCTTTTGGGCCCTTTGATTTTTATTATATTTTCTTTTATTGCTATCATCACGTCTGTTTTCAAAATCTCAGATGTTCAGGCCCGTTATAAAACGTTCTCAACTCGCACTCCTCAACTATTTATCATTTGTCTGTACTATGTGCCCAGATGTGTTGTTTATGTGCATGATGTGACAATAGCGATCTCACCTGGCATTCGGGTTATGTTAATCATGTGGTACAGTCTTCTCCCACCTGTTGTCAATCCAGTGATTTACTGCTTCAGAACCAAAGAAATCAAAGATGCATTAAAGAAAAAATTTAGAGATAGGAAAGTGAACATGCAGATATGACGCGCTAAAAATATTGAAATTGCTTTAATACAGTAGAGTGCATTGTTTACACTTTGCCCTGTTTATGTATTTATATAATTGTAATTCTGGCTGTTCTAACACATAATGAGAATCAATGACATATTTGTGAAATAATTAATATTTTCCCTGATGTACAAACTCATTTTTTTCAGTAAGTATATTTTATTGCCCTCTTTTTTCTTTTTCTTTCTTTTTTTTTTTTGCATATGCTACACAGAGAACTCCCTCAGTTGTATAGTTTAGTTATGATCTTCATTTAATTCAAAGGTATCTTTCATGCATGAAATGTTCTAACACATTTACTCATCTACTCAACTTTTAATAGTCAAGTCATTATCAGGTATTATATTGTACAATATAGTGAAAGAGACCTGAAGGTGAACGTGGAAATTGGAATGAAATGTAAATTAATAGCTAATGCAATTTCTGTTCCTGCCTTGGAATATGCCTAAAAATAAAGTGTACTGCTTCTGTAAATATATTCTTCTATCATGGGACATGCATATATGCATTCAACACATTAAGTGTATGTACAGTGTAGGCAAGGGTTTTTATTAAAACAGTGAAACTGTAAGGCAGGATGATAAGATTTTCTTAAACACAAGATAATTTTGATAGTTGCCATAATTTCTGATCCAAACAATGTAGAAAATCCTAAAATTTGTATATGGAAGAGAAAGTGAGCGAGGGAGGGAAAGGCCAAATCCTCCATAACCAACTTAGTCACACATAATCATACTTTAATATGCATATAGTATACTACTGTACTTGGCATTAAGAAGCTAAATACTTTTAGTTTTTTATCTGTATAAACTGGTTCTCTGACAGGAAGATTGTAAGAATGGTTAGATTTTGCTGTATTTGGCTGAGCAGTGGTTTGGGTGGCCCGTCAATGTATTAGATTTCTCTAATACATAAAATAAATAAGCTTGACCAGAGTTCTTGTGGGGAGAAGAATTTATTGAAGGTAGCAGTGTAGCAGGTCTTCAACAGCGATGCTAGCTTGTCGGTCTTCAAAATATCTTAACCCTTGTATGAGTCCTAGCTTCTCCCTAGATTCTCCATAGCTTCTCCCAAAGTTCTGTCTGTGAGACAGAAAACTATTCCTGAAGATAAAAGGTCTACAAACAGTACATGCTGTTAGGACCTCCCGCTGGAGATCCTGCAATCTACAAGAAGTTTCTGAGAAATGCTGTTAATTTGTTATTCTAACTGAATGGACCATTTGCTTTACAACTTTACAGACAGTTTCTGTTGATTGCATCTGGGGCACAGCCACTATGTAAATGCATCTGACTAAAGATACACATAATCTTTCAGAATGAAAGAAGCAGCAAATTATTTATTCATGTATTTATTTTAGCCTGGCAGAACTGAAGAAGTATGACTTATATATAACACATTTATATTCAATAAAACACTCCGCTGCAAACAATAACAATAAATGTGCTATGTTCAGGGCCCTGTGGAGGCTTTCTAAAGTTACATGTGAAAGTTATATTACATCAATAGCTTAAGTGTATCTCGAGTGTGATCATTTAAAAGTAAACTTACCCGTAACGTATCAGAGGACACTGTATTAGTATGTTCATGTAAACTATCGTTATTTGAAAAAGATCATGTGCGTGCGTTTAGTCTTATTCTTTGCCCTTTTTTCCCCTTCTTTCTCACCTCACTCATTTGTAAATGTTGTGTTTGCTGTGAAAACATTGTCTGTGCTAAAAGTATTAATGTCTATGCTGAAATCACAGTGCAGTATCCTTTAAATGTACACTGTTCGTCTGTGTATTATCTTTTGTAGATGTATTTATGCAGATTGTATTTCACTTTTTAGTTCTCCAGATGGGGTCAGGCAGCAATGACGGAACCTACCAAAACACAAACAGCACAACGGTCTTCGCCGAATTTGTTCTACAAGGTTTTCCTGGACTCCTTCCTGAATATTACAAACTTGTAGGAGCCTTGTTTTTCATCTTATACCTTCTTCTTGTAACTGGGAATATTTTCATTATTGTCTTTATAATGTATGAGAAAATCATTCAGAAACCAACCTACCTAATCTTCTGTAACCTCGCAATGGCAGATCTCGCACTTGGAACGACGACCTACCCAAGAGTCATTGCAATGTTCTGGATGGCTGACAAAATCATATCGTTCAACGCATGCTTCACGCAGATGTATTTTGTCCATTTTCTAGGAGCTACAATTTCATTTCTCATGGCACACTGATGGCTCTCGATCGATTCATAGCTATATGCAATCCGCTCAGATATCATGATATCAGATATCATATCACCCTGATTCAAAATTCAACTACTGCTGTTATGTGTGCATGTGTTTGGATAGCAAACATGCTGCAGTTAGTTGGTGTCACTCTCTTGTCAAATGTCATGCCTCATTGCTACTGTGATCATGTCGCTTTAAGCAAACTGACATGTGGAGATGTAACTACCATGAAAGTCACAACGGCAGCCATCGCCATGTTTGTGCTGTGGGGTCCTTTATGTTTCATCGTATATTCTTATGTCGTTATCATCATCTCTGTCTTGAACATTTCTAATTCTGAGGGACGTTATAAAATATTCTCCACATGCACCCCACAGTTACTGATCATGTCTTTATTATTTACCTAGCACTTTTGTGTATATCACACACGTTGCTGGTTATGGGTTCAGTACTGATATCAGCATTGTGGTTTCCATGATGTACAGTCTTGTCCCTGCTGTTATCAACCCATTTATATATTGCTTCAGGACTAAAGAGATCAAAGAGGCAATAACTACATTTTTTAAAGAAAAAACAGGTTGGAGGTAATGCAAAGGTCAATCTTAGTTAAAAAGAAACTAACTGGTCCAGTGTTGTTGAATACTATATTCATGGCCTCTAAGTGCCATCTGAAATTTTCTTCTAAAATTAGCTTTTTTCTCAGGCTCCTATGTTTATGTTCAGTTATTTCGCTTTACAGTTTTTCTCAGTCGCTTTAGTGCATTTCTCAAATCATCCTTAATATTTGCAAAGAAGTATGTGCATTTCTCAAAACAATTCATACAAACAGCACCACACAATGGATTACCTGCAAAAGCCTGTAACTTACTCAAAATCTTTAGCTCATCTTTCAAAAGTAAGTAGTTATATCAATAAACATATCAGTGCCATCAGAATGAAAAGTCCATGTGTCATTGTTCACAAACAAGATAGTCAAAATGCTTAGTCATGTTGTCAATATAACAGTGCACTCTGTTAGTATTACCTGCTGTAAACTATGACAACAGTTTGGATGACAGTTACTGTATTGAAATGCAGAAGGCTGCACGTCTGTATGCCATATCTCCATTTCAAAAGCACAAATTTACACATTACTGTATGTGGGATATTGATTGAAAGAGACTGGATAGGATTTACAGTTACACTTTTACTAGTGGTCTGACAAAACACACACACACACACACATTTGTTTCTGTGAATTGTGGGGACTGTCCCTAGACTTCTATTACTTTTATACTGACCAAACAATATTTTCTATCCCCTAACCCTAAATCTACCCCTTACAGAAAACCTGTTTGTATTGTTACACTTTCAGATAAACATCATTTACTATTTTAAATATATTTTTTCCCCCTCGTGGGGACCGCAGGCCACTTAAAATTTCTTTTTTTTCATTTACTTTGAAATGTGGTTCTTTGTTAAATAGTGTAAATGTTTACCATAATCCTTTTCCTGGATTGTTTCTTGCCATTCATTTGAACTTGAAAATAATCAGAAAGTTTATTTCTTTAGTTTATTAAAAGCATAACTAAGAAAACATAAAATAAGTGAGAAATATTAAATATTTTAGACTATTATATGCTTCAGTATGCTAATATGTAGCTAAAATGATAATAGATCAAATAAAAATCCAATATAACTAATGTCCTAAAGGTGTTTTCCCTTGTTCTGCTTACAAGAACAATTTTGCTGTCTGAGTACTATATTAATACTATATTAGTACTTAGATGGCATCTTCTTCTGTTTTCCTCTGGCTGCCATTAATATGGTTTCTGCTAGACGTTTTGTGTTTTCTGACTTCAAAGCATGTACAGGAAGGTAGCTAGGCTGCCCTTTGCAAGACGTGCCCAAACTTATCATATCATATAATTCGTCATTTTGGAGTCGATTCAAACAAACCAATTATTTTGGAATGAATTATAGTTATTTCATTTGAATATTGACAAAGTGCTGGAATGGATACACTGGCCGTCTCAAAGCTGGAATTTTGAATGAACATAGGCCTATATTATTAATGATCCAATTAGAAAAATAATAAAAAATAATATCATGCTGGCAAACTAAAGTAATTTGACAGTCATGTGCAATTCAAAATTTACTGAACCAGTAATTAAAATATAACCTAAATAAAGCCTTGTTATTAACTGGGGAAGCACATTTCACAGGCATATTCATCAAGTTGTATGGAATGAATGAATGAATGAATGAATGAATGAATGAATGAATGAATGAATGAAAAATTACTCCAGGTTTTTACAATGAATAACGAAATCACATGATCATGACAACTTCCTAAAAGTGATGGCACTGGCATATCTTTGTGCAGATTCAGTTGCTACATTTCATTTGGACTGTGCCTTGGCCTTCAAATGAAATTCACCTTTCACTGAAAGTGTTTCTCTGGTATAGGCAACATAACCAAATTACCTCTGATGTTATGTGGAAAGTCATAGAGCTGTTGCATACAAATAATTATATAGTCTATTTTGCAAAGTAACAAATAAAATATGACGGCTTATTTGAAGAGCCCATCTAAGCACCAAACATACAGTATGACGTGTCTCATGATATGTCTCTTGTGACAGAGGGAAGAGTTCATAAACTGATGAGTGAATGAATTTCTGTCATTATAGAGGTGCATTGGACAGAAGAGTTTCACTCCCTCCAAATGTAAGACCTACTTAAGGTTACTGTGCAATGTTTATGAAGCATGCAGGCTAAAGAATTCATGTAACTTATTGATTTATTTTATGAAACATGAAGCACATTCTGCTTGACTACCATATCATGGCCTTATGTATGAATTCATTATCTTTGCATATGATATCATATCATCGATATCCTGCTATTATCACAAACCAGCATACTGCATATGCGTGCACAGTGTGTTGGTTACTTATTTTAGGATTTTTACCATTACTTACCAAACTGAAAAGCTTCCCTTTTGTATGACAAACGTAATAAATCAATGTTTCTGCGATTTCAATTAATCAGCTCAAATTGGCTGTGGAGACAAAACTGAGCTGAGGAGAAATGCTCTAGCCGTATCCTTGTTTGTTCTTTTAGACCCTTTAATATTCATCATATTTTCATACATTGCCATCATCAGATCTGTTTTCAAACTCTCAAGTGTTCAGGCCCGATTTAAAACATTTTCCACATGCACCCCTCAGCTTTTAATCATATGCCTTTACTTTTTGCCTAGATGTACTGGCACTGGCATATCTTTGTGCAGATTCAGTTGCTACATTTCATTTGGACTGTGCCTTGGCCTTCAAATGAAATTCACCTTTCACTGAAAGTGTTTCTCTGGTATAGGCAACATAACCAAATTACCTCTGATGTTATGTGGAAAGTCATAGAGCTGTTGCATACAAATAATTATATAGTCTATTTTGCAAAGTAACAAATAAAATATGACGGCTTATTTGAAGAGCCCATCTAAGCACCAAACATACAGTATGACGTGTCTCATGATATGTCTCTTGTGACAGAGGGAAGAGTTCATAAACTGATGAGTGAATGAATTTCTGTCATTATAGAGGTGCATTGGACAGAAGAGTTTCACTCCCTCCAAATGTAAGACCTACTTAAGGTTACTGTGCAATGTTTATGAAGCATGCAGGCTAAAGAATTCATGTAACTTATTGATTTATTTTATGAAACATGAAGCACATTCTGCTTGACTACCATATCATGGCCTTATGTATGAATTCATTATCTTTGCATATGATATCATATCATCGATATCCTGCTATTATCACAAACCAGCATACTGCATATGCGTGCACAGTGTGTTGGTTACTTATTTTAGGATTTTTACCATTACTTACCAAACTGAAAAGCTTCCCTTTTGTATGACAAACGTAATAAATCAATGTTTCTGCGATTTCAATTAATCAGCTCAAATTGGCTGTGGAGACAAAACTGAGCTGAGGAGAAATGCTCTAGCCGTATCCTTGTTTGTTCTTTTAGACCCTTTAATATTCATCATATTTTCATACATTGCCATCATCAGATCTGTTTTCAAACTCTCAAGTGTTCAGGCCCGATTTAAAACATTTTCCACATGCACCCCTCAGCTTTTAATCATATGCCTTTACTTTTTGCCTAGATGTACTGTGTATATATGTGACGTAACCACTGAAATACCTACAGGTGTTCGTGTTCGGATTATGCTTGTTATGTTCTACAGTATTCTACCGCCTGTTGTTAACCCAATGATTTACTGTTTGAGAACTCAGGAAATCAAGGCCGTCTTCATGAAGAGAATGAGAGGGGAAAAAGTCAACCTTCAGCTGAAAGCATCTTCATGTTGAGACAAAGATATATGCTTAATGAACCCTTATATCTGGTATGTTGTATATAATGCTTATTGTGATCAAATGTTGCAGTGTAAGGACATATTACATACTTTGTTGCATTTTTAACCATTTATTGACCATTTGTATTGCCTAATAAGAAACCAAAAACATATTTAGCAATGACATCTCAAAAATCACTCTTTACTGTCACTTTTCTGTGATTCTTTAAAACTATTTTCTTTAAATAAAAATTTTTAAAAAACATCTTTGACTATAGGTGCTTACTGTATCATAAATTGTAGCAACAAAAATTCCTCTGAACTATTACAATTTGCATTTAAAATGTAAATAGCTAATTAAACTGATATATTTATATTTTTATCTTGCTTATGAGTTTTTATAATTATTAATCTATTTTTAATATGTTTATTGGGCAAATTAATAACCGTATCTCATTCGTTTTTATTTTATCAGACACAAAATGTTCGCAGTCCAAAAAGTTCTGCTTTAAAACTAAAAGTCAGAATTGCACATGGCTTGTTAATTTTAGCATCTGTGTTTAACAAATGTGATTTTATATTTTATATTTTTGTGTTATTTTTCTAGCTTTTGTTTTTCAAGTGTTTTTCTGTTTAGATTTTGCTGAGGACATCACTAAATAGGTTAAATAAATTTAAATAAACAATAATATTTTCAACACAGATCAGAAAATCTCTGTTTAAATGTATAATAGTATATTTCCAAAACTCTCAAATTATTGTCAAGAAACAGAAGGTTGCCATTGTTTTTTGTTGTTGTTGTTGTTTGTGTATTGTAGCCAAGAATGTTATGAGATTGAACAGAAATTGATTTTCAAAAATAAATTAACACTGAAAAATGTTTTGCTGGAGTTAAAAATGTGACATCTAGAACTTGTCTTCATTTTCAAAAGACTGTATGCATTAGCATGTACACAAACTGTATTGCAAACAAATGCCCAGCTACAAAATACAGTTATTTCATTCAGTATAAAAACACAATTCACCTCATCTTTGACATTTAAATGATTACAAAACTTATAGTTCAGCTCCACAAAACCTATGGAATCAGATATAAGCAGATGAAATGTTAAAGATCTGACAACAGATGGCGCCAATGTAACAAGATTATTATGCATTATACTATTGATGATTAAGTCACTATTGGTAAATTTACAATGTGCTTGCACATATGCCATTATAATTATAAATAGCATATTTACTCTTGTATTAATGTTCTTATGAAAGGAATGATTCATCAGTATTTCACTGGTCCAGTTTTAATAAGTGATTTAAAGTAGCCTATATGAATGATAAATAAACTGAGTACCTTGTTTTTAACATTATTTTCAAATGTTTTCCTCTTGATCGCTCTGAAAATCACAGTCATTTGGCTGAATGGTCGGTAAACTGGCTATGTCCTCAAACACATCTGCATAGGTGTTAAAATGCACTCCTAGATTTAGGAGATTCTCAAGCTGCTGGATCCCGCCGGAGACAGAGGTGTTCGGGAGACTCTGGACAGAGGGGGATGTGACCACATCTCTGAACGGTGAAGGGGCCTTCAGGATAAACTGTCCTCTGGACCAATCTGCAGCTGAAACAGTTGGGGGGGTATCGGCTCAGTAACTGTCATAACACAATATAATTTTGTATATTCACATTCAACAAAATTCATTTCTTAATGTTTCAACTCAATAGTCAACGGTATCAAAAGGTAAGAAAGTAAAGGCCTTCCTTGTTTCCTAAAGCACAGTCTGACATTTGGAAGAATCTGGTGGTGGAGAGACATTAAATGGCCACTAGATGGCTATTGTTTTTTTCTTCATTTGATCAAACCACAAGATGTCACTATTAGTTCGGTTATTAACGGTGATATTCGGTGATTAACTAGAAAAAAAGTTATTAAACTTTCAAAATAAATTCTTATTTAGTTATATTTTTTGGCTATAAAGAGTTATATAATAACTAAAGTGCAAAACCAATATTCGCCCTACTTTTATAAACATCTTTAATTTGGGTGTCAGATAAATGAAACTGCACATGTGTCCTTGCCTTCAGGTGGATGTTCATCTTTGTCATGTGAGCTGATGAGGGACAGTTCTCTCTCACAGTCAAACTCTGAGCCGGTGAAGGAGCAGTGACTTTCACTTTCTGAAGATGTCTCTACTGGCCCGTCTGTGCACGGCTTTATGGGACACTCTCTGAAATTCTGATAAGGGTATCCCTTGTGGCCCTGTGGGGTGTTCAGTTTCTCAACCTCATCTGCTGAGAGATGTTGTGGAGGGCCTGTCAGATCAGGATCCAGCTTTCTCTTGAAGAACAGCTGGGATTGACGTTGCCACTGGTTAATATTACCTCTAGATGTTCTCTGAAGTTTAGGAGATGGATTATGATTAGTTTGAGGTTGCATGATGGATTGAGAAACTATTGGATTGCCGTTCACCTGTTCTCCACGTTCATCCTCCTTCTTCAGCTGTAGGGTCTTCTTCACATCTGAGTATGTGCTGTCAATCTCATAGTACTCCAGTTCACTCCCTCCAAAACCTGAGACATGACAAGAAGGCCCGCTTTCAGTATAGCTTTCCACTACTCGCATAGAATCCCTTGGTTTTATCAGATCCGGCTGCTTGCTGGCTTCATTTGACACATTTTGAGGACACTCATCAGCAGGACTTAAACTAAATCCCAGGTTATCCGTGCCGTGCTGTTTGCTTGGCGGCATGAGGTAGATTTGACTCCTCTTTTCGCCCACACAGAGTTTGTCTTGTCTTCTGAGGATAATACAGAGAACTAGGATCAGAAGAATGAGGACAATGGGAAAAATTACTGCTACGATCCATACGGGGACTTCACTCTTTTGGGTTTGAGAACAGGCCTCGCTGTGGATGACATCAGATGAGCAAGATCCACACGAAGACACATTGTGCAGACAGATGCACCAGTAGTCGTCTTTGGAAGAAGATCCACAGTCACTATCATTCCAGCAGGGCTCAGATAGACAGGAATCATTCAGACATGGAGTCAGAACACAGTGGTTTGGAGAAACGCAATAGGTTTGGAAGACAGGCGGGCTGGAGTTGGCATCGACTATCTCATTGTAGCCGTTGTATGACAGGAGGTGGCCGTTGAATTTGATGTATTCCACACATCCTCTGAAACCTGGAAAACCAAGAAAAGCAACATAACCAACAAAATATAAAGGTTTTATGATCATTGGCAATTTTAATATATGGATAAATTGGTTATGAAAACTAAAATGAAAAGAGTTGTTTCATAACTGATACATTTTGCAACACTGACACGATTAACATCTGAAAAAATAACCAATGTTCAAATTCTATTCTATAATAACCCTGCTTTTGACAATAAAACTTGCAATATTGTATAACCAACTAAGCAACAAATCAGAGGCAATCTAACCTAAATTCTGGATAATCTCTGGGACATCTCTAGATTCTTTCAACGGAGCAGAGCCCAGAAAAATAGTCTCCACTAAGAATGTGTGGTGAGTTATGGTGCCATTGGTGGTGTTCACTACAGGCCGTTCATCCAGAAACAGAGACATGTATGAGCCTCTTCTGCGCAGATGAAGAACATGCCATTGTCCATTGGACACATTTCCCTCTATTGAGAGCTCCAGTCGCTGACCAGATGTGATATTGGTGAACACATACAGAGGTTTTCCATCTGATATCTGAGAAGGCAAGAGAAAACATGTTATGAACTGAACTGGCAGATTTATCAGACAACACTGACAAAGTAGTTCAGATATTGCAGATTTCAGTTTATCGAAGGTGTTTAGTAGGTGTTTACTGATGTGTAACATTAATGTTTTGCATGTTTCATATTTCAAACTTATAGCCACAAGACAAAAACAATATGTTTTAACATGATTTTAGTGTGAAAAAATGGCTTATTAAGCTGTTTTCCCGTTCTGTTTTAAAATACATTTTTTGTTTGTATTTTTTCTTTTTTATAAACTTAATGTAAAGCACTTTGAATTACCATTGTGTATATTTAAATACAATCACCTTGCCAAAATCAAATTTTACAATTTTGTGGCCCAGACAACATAACAATTAATCTCTAAAATGGCTGTAAAAAATGAACAACTTTACTAATGAAATAATACAGAAGGTTTAACAGAAGAAAGATTAAAAAGTGCTTTTTATAAAATTATAAGCTCCACATTACATTCACTGCTTTTTAATCCTCCGAAAACTGTCCTCTTGTACTTTCATTGTAGATGCCTCAACATAAGCTAAATTTTCCTCACAAAGTTTAAATGATTTTTTTGTTGTAAGTAACATGATGCTGCATATTCTATCAAATGAGCTTAACTTGAATTGAATAATTAGTAATAATTAAATTGAATTCTCCAAGAGCTCACCTGAAGTTTTAGATGAACGGTTTGACACCAGCACACAACCAAAACACCATTTCTTCTGACAGTCCTCATCTTGATCTCAACACTGTCAAATCCCTGAAAATCTCCTTCCTTCCCATCCAGGATGGCTTGCAGAAGCTGGTTTCTTCTGTAGCTTTCCTTGACAGCAAACTCAATGTAGGCCTCCCCGTTGAGAAACAATACATGCTGCTCAGCCAAATCTATCAGAAACAAAATGACATTCACTTTAAGATTTTAAACGTTGCACTATAACAGAAAACAATCAAAGAAAAACAAGAAATTACTCATGGCACAGTTGGGTCCTGTGAAATGGTCTCTACACTGGCAGTGGTGGTGCGACCATCGGTCTTGACAAACTCCTTCGTTCAAACACACTGCGGTTTCACAAGGAGGAATATCTGCTCGTGGACATCTGATAATCAAAAAGAAATAAACTGAAACATGGCATTATAATAGAAATTCTATAGTTATAAAGAATCGTTTGAAACTGACCGATCAAGAACATTCTGGGATGCCAGAGATTTTAAGGAATCTGGACCGAAGTTGTTCACTTGCATGTTTCTCATACAGCCAACAAAGTCATGAGTCTTGATCTGCCTCTGTAAAATGACATCAATGGACTTTATGCCGCCAAACGTCATGTTATTTGAGCTCACTTCCAGAGTCCTGTTTGTAAATGTAATTTAAAGTTTCAGTTACATGAGTTCAGTTACATAAACAAATAATAGCTGTTTGTAATTATGCTTACTAGCATGTTAAATCTGCAACAGAAAGGTGAGATTAAACTAAATATTACCTTTGGGTTCCAGAGGCACCATTTTGCGACAAGCAAAAGCCTTGCGGTTCATGGGGAGAGCAGTTGTCTATTTCTAGAGAGGCTATCTGAGAGACACAAAAGCATTAAGCATGTATACCTACAAAATATCTCAAAAATCTTTCACAAAAATGGTTTGATTGATTCCTAAGACTGAAAAATAACCGTGTATGGGAATCACGTACATTTCCAGTTCTTCTTACGGTGATGTTGTGAAAACTTCCATCAGCCACTATCTTCCCTGTTTCCAATCTTATCACTCCAGATCCAAGATCATAAGACAGCCACAGCCTTCCTCTCACAATTTCAAGGGCCAGGAAGTCTGAAGTTGATGGGTCACCATGGTTGTACAAAAGCAAAGCGTTCTGCTGTACAGTTGCAAATTCCAAATAGATGAAGTTATACTGTGGATCCAATGGAGGAAATTCTATGTAAGAAATTTCCTGAAAGCCATAATTGTGCTCTTCACAGTTGACTCCACTCATACCTAACAATAAAAGGAATGTCAGACATAATCAGAAATAAATATATTCAATGATATCATTAATATGATAATTCATCAACTGAATTCAATAATGAATAATGCATTATTCATATTTTTCTAAGTAAAATAATATATTATTATCACTTCAAATAATATATATAAATAATAAATTACGCTTAATACAACATACTCTTAATTTAAAAATAATATCATAATTAAAATAATATAATATTAATATAATTAATATAAATTAATATCTCAAATATATGCCTATGGTCATTATCACAAAATCAGGTCAGAAACTAAATCATATAAGAAAGAATATATAAAAAGATACATGCAGACAGAAAAGTTCCTCTTACCAAATGGACAATGGCAAGAGTAGCCAGTTAAAAAACTGGAGCAGTTGCCATACACACAAGGGGAGGAAGCACAGTGGTCAACAATACGATCACAAAATGTTCCTGCAACAAAAATAAGTGGTTAATTAATTTACGACAAATCCATTCAAATTAGACAGACACACAAAAAGTGTTTCTTCACAAGTATATGACCATACCTTCATAGCCTAGGCTGCAATCACAGATGAACCCTCCCTGTCTGTTCCAGCACGTTCCTCCATTTAAACATATCACCGTTTGACATTCATTATCAACTATAGTACAGTGCGGTCCTGAGAATCCATCTTTACATTGACAAAAATAAGTTCCTGGATTGTTATAGCAGTTTCCCCCATTTTCACAAGGTTCCTTGGTGCATTCATCAAAGTCTAGTTCACATGCATCACCTGTAAAGCCTGCTGGACAAGAGCAGTTAAAGATTTCCACAAAATATGGAGATACAAATATAAGACTAGAACTTTCCAACACAGCAACTTCCTGACTGATGTGAATGTTTCTGTTGCAGGTGGCACCATTATGGCAAGGATGGAGCATACAGGGGTCGCTGGTTATTTGGGATATAGTCACATTGCTTTGCACTTCCAGTAACTTTTTATGCATGCTTGATATTCCTCTTGCCACCTCTCCAGTTAGATACTGACTATTGTAGCTTTTCACTGCAGCCAGAAGCAGCATTTTATCTCCTTGCAACTTCATTCCAAACACATGCGTTTTGGATGCTTGTAGGTTAAAGAGGCTATCCAAAGCTTTGACAAATTTTAAATACTTCAAAGACAGAAATTCCTCAAGAGTAGATATAGAGATGTAGAACAACACGCAGTTGTCCAGAGAGACGTTAGTAAAGCCTTTGTAATTGATGTAGATGCTGTTGTTGACCGAAGGGTGAAGCTGGTCACTTGCTTCGACTGAAATATTATAAGTTGCCTCTCCTTGGTATGGGGAGGACCACAAATTACACATCCCGAATGGGAAACTAAACATCCTAAGTGGCCTGTTTTTGATTGTACAATTGAACACATCCAGTTCGTCCTGATCAGTCGGTCTAACATTTCCGATTAGTCCTCCTGGGAAGGAACTTCCATAATATTTCACCAATATATTAATGTTTCTCTGGAGCGGTGCATTGTCATTTTCATCAAGAACTTTAATATGAAACAAAGTGGTGGAAGACACTGGAGGCTTGCCAGCATCTTGAACCACAATATGTATATGAAAAAGAGGGTTGCGCTCCCGATCAAAGGGTCTCAAGGTGAAGAGAACGCCATCAGATGTAAGCGAAAAACCTTCAGTAGGTCTCATCATCCAATATGTGAAAGGACCTTGATTTGGAGGAAGATCATCATCTGTGGCTGCTAAAGTGGAGACCAGAGTGCCAGCAGGTTGGTTTTCTTGGATAAACCCTTCAGTGGTCAACAGTTTGGGAGGATTGTCATTCATATCAGTGATGGTGATTGCTACCTTAGTGCTTCCGGTTACAGCAGGAGAGCCCTCGTCAACAGCAATGACCGACAGGTTATAGATGGCCCACATCTCTCTATCCAGTTGACTGTTAACCGAAATGACCCCACTGACTGGGTCTATAATGAAGGAACTATTGATATTTCCATGTTCTATGCCATAAGAAAACCTGCTCCATTCTAGGATCACATCCCGGTCCACCGCTTTGACTTTAGTTATGGAGGTCCCAATCGAGATGTCCTCTGATACTGCTGCGGTGTAAAGCATCGACTCAAACTCAGGGGGATCGTTTTCATCTAGTATGTGTAGATGTATCAATGCCTCATCAACATTAAATCCTGTAATGGCCCCTCTGTTTTTTGCCAGCACCTGTAGGACTTCATCATTTTGGAGACGATTTTTCAAATCTTTTGAGATATATATTATTCCTGTATGCTCGTCCAGCACAAAATTAGCTTTTTTACTTTGCCCCGCAAGTACGTAAAACACTTCTCCATCAGGCCCTTGGTCATAGTCTATGGCAACAACCCTTCCTATTTCAGTTTGTGGCAGCAAAGCCTCCGACACCGTGAAGTTGTATAGATGTTTTTGAAAAGCAGGGATGAATTCATTGAGGCCAGCGATCTGGATGTGTATATGGGCAATATCAAACAAATATGGAAAGCCGATGTTGGTGGCCTTGACTGTAAGTTCAAAATGCTGATTCTGCTCATAATCAAATATCCCTAAAGTGGAGATAGTGCCATTTTTGGTTTCCAAATAGAAGAGATGGATGTCTCCTGCAATAAGTGAATATGTGATTTGGGAGTGAATTCCAGTGTCAGCGTCCTTCGCCCAAACCTGCAAAACTGAGGTACCAATTAAAGCATTTTCTGAAACGGTGGCAATGTAATTAGTAGATGTAAATACAGGAGGGTTATCATTTAAATCTTTCACATATACTATGATATTAAGTCTCTCCATCTTGGGACGCCAGCCTCCATCCTCGGCAATGACGTTTAGATGGTGAGTTTCGAATTCCTCGAAGTCAAGCGTTTTAACCAGCATGATCAATCCTGAAGATTGTCCTATTGAAAACAATCCATTTTCATTCCCACCATCAAAAGAATAGGAAATAACACCATTAATGCCAACATCTTTATCTTTGCCTTGGATTTTCCCAATAACTGAACCAATGGACAAATCTTCTGGAACAAAAAACTCCACTTTGCTGCTAAGAAAATGTGGTGTGAACAGGTTCTCATGTGTAACCTCAAAACTGATTTCAGTCTGTGCAGAAAGAGGAGGAAGTCCTTTATCTTTGGCAGTGATTTGAAGTGTTAGGATGGTGTTAAGGCTATTTGCTAAAGTTTTATATACCAGCACTCTTCCGCTGTTATGTTCTACCTCAAAATAAAGAGATCCATTGCCAGCACTATTAAAGTACTCAGTACTGTTGTTCATTTCAAGAGAATCTTGATCTACTGCAGATATCTGGATTACTTCTGTTCCCACATCCAGGGTTAAAGGGACTGGTACTAAAGGCCTGAAGGGTAAAAACGAGGGTGGGAAGTGATTATGTCGTACTAATGTCACTGAAACAATGCTAGAGCTGTTCAAAGGAACACTTCCGCAGTCTGATGCCACAACTGTGAAAGTAAAATTTACAGATTCAGATTCATGAAGAACAACAGGCTGTTTGGTTGAAATTTCCCCAGTTGATGCATTTACCAAGAAAAGTTCATTTGGTGGGTCAACGAAGTAGAGGATTTGGGCATTCTCACCAAGATCCCTGTCAGTAGCACTAATTTGTAGAAGTAAAACTTCATGCATCTTCATCTCAGGGACAGTGTGAGTGTAAAGCAATTGATAGAAGATCGGTGTGTTGTCGTTGACATCTGTAATGTCTATGGTGACGTCTGTGCTGATGCTCCAAGCAGAATCATTGGCGTTAACCTTCACTATATAATGATCTTGATCTTCTCTGTCCAAAGGATGCAGTACCAATAAAGTGCCAGTGGTTTTATCAATACTGAATGGAAACTCACCATTTTGGCCAATGATTTTATATTCAATGACAGCATTTAGACCAACATCTTCATCTGTAGCAGTTATCTGAATGACTGAAAAACCAACAGGAGCATCCTCAGGAACCTCTACGATGAAAATCTGTGAGAAACGAGGTGCATGATCATTTGTGTCAAGAACTACAATGACAACTGCTGCAATGGCTGAAAGACTGTTGTTTTCTTTATCAACAGCCTTGAGGGTAAGATTGTAATATGGTATTTTTTCTCGATCCAAACGTTTTGTTAAGAAAAGACTGCCACGAATTTTGTCTATTTTAAATGCACCCTCAGAGTTACCAGCCAAAATGAAGTACTCCACCTCTGCAAACACTCCAGAGTCGGCATCAGTGGCTAACACATCACACACCCTACTTGAAGCCAAGTTCTCATACACTTCACATTTGTAGATGTTTTGTGAGAACACCGGTGGGTTATCATTCACATCACTGATATTCAAATTAAGTTCAGCATATGATGAAAAAGGCGGTATCCCTGAGTCTCTGGCTTCAACTATTAGATGAAAATACATGTTGGTTACAAAATCTAAGGGATCCTTGACAGTCAGCTCACCAGTGCTGTGGTGAAGTTCAAATACCTCCTCAAAGTTTCCAGAGGCCAGGTAGAAAGACACTGGTGCATTTCTTTGTGTTTCTGCAGTGACAATAGCCACCAGGGTCCCTGTGGGCGCATCCTCAGAGAGGACGTCCTTATAAACTTGGACTGCAATATGAGGAAAGTATGTATCATTATGGAATCTGACAGTCAAGGTTGTTGTGTCCATTTTTGGCAGATCTGCTCCATCCTGCACATGAACTTCAACTGTGATATCATTTCTTCTCTTCACAGAATCTGTCATAAACACTGTTCCTGTGCGAGAGTTCATGGAGAAGAGATGGGCATGTTGGCCATGTAGAGAAAAATTTAGTTTTGCGTTCAGTCCAGCATCTGCATCTTTTGCCATCACTGTGCAGATCACTGATCCTGTAAAATACAGAAAAAAGTAGTTTATTGAAACTAAAAGGCAATGGTCTAAAACACTGGATAACTACTATAAAGGTAATCACAATAATGTACATTCACCTTTGGTTATCAAAGCAGGAACATTAGCCACATATGGTCCATAAAGAAAGGATGGGAAGTGATCATTCACATCCTCAACTGTTACTGAAATAACAGCTGAACTGGAAAGAGGCTTCGTTGGATGTCCGTCAGTGACAGTCACCAAAAATTGGTAAAAAGCCGCTGTCTCTCTGTCCAAGGCACTTGTGGTGAATAAATCTCCAGATGTTTCATTGATGTAAAAAGGAAGCTCTAGGCCCTCTAAAGAATATCTGCAAGTGAAATATAAGTTAAATATTTACACTCAGTTTTGTTATATTACACAAGCTCATATCAGTGTTGTTAATGTTAAATTAAAATGATTAAAAAATGGCTTTTGGTAATTGTAATAAAGCTGAAATAAAATAAAATATACATTTTATACAAAATTTTTACTTAAAAAGCTTAAATACATAGGATATATAAATAACACTAAAATAACACTAGCTCATACAGTATATGACAAAAACATAAGTGATTTTTACTGAAAATGCTAATATTATTGTCACATTATTTGAAGTTCCCAAGGTTTGGAAGAATGTATGAGAATTATGATTGTATATAAGCAGCAGTCATGGTCCGTTCCAGAAACAATTCTTCTGGCATCCCTCCACCCCTCCTTCTCCTCCTCTAAATTCCTCTCTTTTTCCTCCACACCTTACCATCATAAGTTCTTTCTCAGAATTCGAGTCAAGCCTCCTTTGCGGACAGCAAGCCAAGTTTGTTTACCATTATCTGTCAGGAATGAATGGGCAGGCAAACTCGTGAAAGTGTAATTATCAAATTACCTTAGCTGTCCATTGGTACCGTCATCTAAGTCTGAAGCTGTAACTCTCAGAAAAGCAGTCCCAACAGGAGAATCCTCGAGTATGTGAGTACTGAATGACTCACTGTCAAATATTGGAATGTTGTCATTGACATCATCAACAACAATAACCAAGGTACCTGTGCCTGTCAGTGACGGAAATACTAGAAAGAATGGACAAAGAATTTAGAACAATTCTCTGAATATGTACTTAAACTTGGGATGCACTGATTCAAAATCTGTTTGACACCAATAAATCAATTAATTCTTTCCCTGTTAAGGCTGATAACCGGTATATGGCAGATGCTAAAATTACATTAAAAAAAATAAAACACTAAAACCATAAAATAAATAGTTTTAAATGCTACAAGTGAATTTAGGCATCACAGCATTATGGTGTACAGTGTGGAAATATTCATTTTAAGATTATTGCATTCCTAGAATATCAAAGTAACCTACAAACTAGCAAATTAACTAGTTATATCTAATGAGACATTGCAGTAAAGGAGACAAATGATTACCTGAATCCACAGCAATAACTTTTAACATGTATTGGCTTTTCAGTTCTCTATCAAGATCTTCTAAGATTTGGAACGTTCCATTGGAACGAAGTGAGAAGAGACTCTCATCATTTCCTGATTCTATAGAATATGTCAGCTGACCATTAACTTCATCAGAATCTTCATCAGAGGCATGTATCTACAAAAGACACATTTCACATATTCATGAACCACTGAAGAATATATTAAAATTCAAAGAGGGAAAACAGATTCAGATTCTGCTGAGACTAACTTTTACTAAGGAATAGAGAGAAGTCTTAAACTAAGAGTAAGGGCGGGGTTGACCTCGTTGCTATGGATGATGTCAGCATGCTTACTATGCACACAGTGATTGGCTGATAGGGGAGGGGTCTCTGTCCGAGATTTATTCATAGAAATCTTGTAGAGCGCAATATTATGTTGCCATATTCAAATAAAGGTTTAAAAATAAAAATGTTAATTGCCACATTCAAATAAAGATTTTAAAATGCAGGCTAAGTGTCACCAATTAAACAAGTATATGTTCAGCTAATTGTCAGCCTCTTACATGTGTGCTTCTCGTAAAAAAATGCAAATGTAAAAGAAAACCAAACTGGACACGGTCACAGTTGTACTACACTGAGGAGCGAGGAGACAGGAGAATTCGCAGTAAACAGTCTTTAATCCTTCCAACACGGTGTATACAGGGCAGACAGGAACACATGTAGCACAAGATGAACAATCAATACTAGACAAGGGAGAATAGCACAGGCTAGAACTTAAATGGGGCAGATAACGAGGGGCAGACAGGTGAGGAGGATAAACTAATAAGGAGACACACCTGGAAACAATGAACAATCAAACACACACACACGGGAAAACTAGGTAGCAGAGCACATGGGGAGCAAAAACACAACACAGACAGTCCAGAATCCTGACAGACGCAAGACCAGATATTACTTCATGCCCAACTGATTAATGAAAACAAGGATATAATCAAAGGAAAATTTGGAGTTGGGATAACCACCAAAACAAAAGGCGATACCTTTTTAAAAGCTCTTTATCGTCAAATGTTTCTCAAATGTTTACGTTCCGAGGCAGATTGCAGGCAACAGCCATTTTTGGATAGTTTGTGGTTTGGTCTTAGTGACTTAAGAGTCCTCTTCACTACTCCTAACGTTTCACAGATTTAGGAGCTAGTTTTAGCACTAAAAGACTTTGTAAAATACTCTTAGAACAGTCCTAAATATTTAGAGTCCTAAATTTAGGACTGACACGCCCATTGTTTTTAAGATTTTCTCCTAAATCTTGCTATGAGCTACTTTTAGCCTTAAGATGTTTTGTGAATATGGGCCCAGAAGTCCAATTCATATTAAGTACCTGATGGGAGTGCTGAGAAGAGTCTTCCCCATTTTCGAAGACATGTAATGTCAGTGATTCGGATGAAAAAAGAGGAACACAGTCATTAACGTCCAGGACTGTGATGCTAATGGTTGCTGTGGCAGACCTTTGAATATCTCCCTGGTCTTCTGCTATGACAAAAAAGCTGTAGAAAGGCTTCTTCTCATGGTCCATCTTGTCTATCACTGAGACCACACCTAGAACAGAGTCCACCATGAACCCACTCTCTGAGACAGAGAACCGCACCTGCCCATTTGACCCAATATCTTGATCACTTGCATTAACTCTGAGCAGGCTTGTTCCACGAGGTACATCCTCATATACTGAAAGACTGTAGGAGCTTTGAGTGAACTCTGGATTGTGATCGTTCTCATCCTCAATAAGCACTGTGAGGTTCATTGAGCTGAACAATGGAGGAACACCTTTATCTTTGACGTTCACTGTGACTGTGAGAACGTCCTTGGTTTCTCTGTCCAATGGCTTCTTTAGGTACACAACCCCAGTCAAACTATTTATACTGAACGGTTGTTCTTCTGCACTCTCAAAATTGAAAACAACTTCACCATTAGATCCAGCATCAGCATCTGTGGCCTGTATAACCGTAACGACAGAATGAAGAGGTGCATTCTCTGGAAAACTAACAGTACTGGGGGTCGTGATGAGAGGGGAGTTGTCATTGACATCCAGAAGATAGATGGTAACATCCACTGAGGTTGTGAGTCGAGCCTCTATGGGTAGAGCATGATCACTGGCCTGGACAATGAGGCTATACATAGCATTTGTCTCTCTATCTAACTCCCCTCTAAGACATAGAGCTTGATGCTGGTTTATAGAGAACTTGATCTCAAGATTTCCAGATGTCACCATCAAATCCACTTCTCCATATATACCTGTCAGATACAAGAAAAAGAGCACCTGACATAAAACATACTTGTAATGAAATGACTGAGCAGGTGATAATAATAACCAGATTTACATACAAAAGCTAGGTATTTTAGAAAAAGGCCATAATGTAGGCCAATTATAGGAAATAAACTTCAATCTCTGATTTTTTTTTTTAAATGTTTTGCTATAAAGTATGCTCCTATCAGTAATCAGAATCCTAGAAAAGAAGGCCAAAAGAAAATTGAAAAATAATCTGCTAAATATGTACCGAATAAACTATGGATGATGCACAGATTAAAATTCTGTCTGTAATGAACATATTTATAATTATTTTAATGTTGTGGCTGATTATCAATAAATGGCTAACATTCAAATTCTCAATATTTTGTCTGAATAACTTAAAAATAAAACATTAAAATATAAAATGCTACATAGGCATCACAGCAATATTACATACAATATGAAAAACTGATATTAATTTTAAGATTCACTAAAGATTGCATTTAACAGCCTTACTGAATTATCAGTGTTTTTTAAAGATTATCTTGTGTTAGATGATGGCAAAGGTGATATTAATAATCACCAGATTTACATCCAAAAAGTTTGCCAATTTAATAAAAGTCTTGATACAAATCCAAAAAGGACATTAACGTTTTGGTATAACATCTCTAGACAACATATTTCCAGAACAAATGTACAGAACAAAAATCTCTATAATCTTGATCACTCTTATTACTAAGCTTGTATGTAATCCTGAGCATCCTCATCAAAAACTTCCCCAAACGGGTCAAAAAAAACTGTGAATTTCACTGTGTACTGAATATGTGGAACACAATATGCTTTCTCCTGAACCTGAAATAAGAGAAGCCAAGACAGGGGGTTCTCCATTATTAGCAGTTGCTAGCATCCCCAAGAGAGAAAACCCTATTCATCATCCTGAGACTGAAGGAGAACAAAGAAGAAATGACGTAAGATTTAATGAGACCTCTTCAGCCAGTTCTGCATTTCCCAAAGCTTTTCAAATGTGTGAACGTTGAGGTTGTGCTTGAAGGCAAACAAAAGCTATGACCTGTACCGCCCATTGTGCTAATTCTGTACTGAATAAACGAATGTGTTGTTACATGTCTCAGTTTGAGATTGTAAAACCCAAAAACAAAGACAAAATATTTTCAAAAACCAGGTTTAAACCAGAAGATACCAGATGTATGAAAACATGATCACATATTCTACAGTTCAAAAGTATGGGGTTGTTAAGTTTTTTTTTAATGTTTTAGAAAGAGGTCTCTTCGCCAAGGCTGCATTTATTTGATCAAAAATACAGTAAAATCAGCAATATTGTGAAATATTATTAATAATTACTCATTTCAAAGAACTCTTTATAAACACATTCATAATTATATTAACATGTAAATATCACATGTGTATTTAATATAGCCTAATTAATTAAACACTGCATACTAAACGTTATGTATAAATACTAAAAGGTGTTCCACATTTTTAAATAAGCATATGCAGATTATGATATTCAGGAAACTGTACAAATCTTGAATGATGTTACAAAGGCTTTCACAAAAACATTAAAAATCGTAATTTTTTTTTTATTTGTACAAAAATACTCACCGTCGCGTGCATGAGAAATATACAGAGGTGTAGTAATCCAAATTTGTTCATCTTTGCTCGTATCCATTTACCTCTCTACACAAATAAGAACTTTTCTCGGACATTAAATCCACTGGATCTTTGTATGCGCCATCTCTCTGTCCAGTGTCCAGTGTGCAGTGTGCAGTGTGTGTGTGTGTGTGTGTGTGGCTGATAGATTGTCCATTTGTCCTCCTGCGCTGTGACGATTTTACTGGTGCTTCCGGTTACACCGCCTCTGCAACTGTAACGCCAAAAAGCGCAGGTAACGTTAGTAAACTAATAATGACTTATAGTTAAATAAAATGTATAGTTGCTCTGGTAGATGATATATTTTATGATAGTTAATGTCTATATTGTCTAACTTGAGAATTAAGTTGATACGCATAGTGTTTAAAAGTCGTCTCTGGTTTTCCAGTGGCTTGATGCCATATCGGTCTGTCTACATTTAATGTGAACTGACAATGATCTATTTAAATGTTTACCCCTCTCATATGGCAGCCAAGTGATTCTGTGGCCTCGATCTTTCTCTGTTTGAATTCAGAGGATGCCAGCATGGCACTCGCCCAAAAGGTGAATGAATGGAGAGAAGCTGTAAAAGAGCCACCAGACAACCGTTGAACAGTAGCCTACAATAAAAGAAAAGAACAACTACGGGAATATTAATCTTGAAGCAACTCTGAATGAAATAGGGTACATCCAGACTGGTTTGTAATACTGTTTTTATCCTATTGTATTTTTATATATGAGCAGTCGAGTAAATTATTAGTTAACAAAAGACGACAAAAATAAGTTTTTAATTCGTTCCGATACTATAGTACCAGTGGATTTAGAGTCTGTGACACCTATCGGCCTGAATGCATGAACTGTCGACGAACTATTGGCATTATCTTTGGTTTTCTTCAATACAAACAGATTGTCCAGTCAGTGTCATCTCGACCAAACTGATGCGAGTTGCCTGTCATGTGTTATATTATTCATGTCACGCTGTATACCGCGATAAGTATTGTGTCATCGTGGTTTATTTTATCACGCCAGCAGGGACTTTGCTGCTTTTGTATTTGCTATCAGGCAGGCAGGGATACTGGCCATCGGGCCACAATAGTATGTTATTTATTATAGCCTAAATGGGAATATTTTACTTTTATAGAAGTTGTTTTTATAGTTTTTTTAATTTACAAATTCCAGTTTATTATTATTATTTATTTTAAAAACCATAAACCATGGTAATGAGGACCATGGTTTTACTTGTTGTGACCACCATCTTACTAATACTAGTCAGTTAAACTCTGTATTCTAAGTAAAAACTATTTCATTAGGGCAAAGGATAATTTAACAGGATAGCTTTAGCTTCTTTATCTTTAAATGTTTAGTTCTAATTAATTTTTATTTGAAGTACAATGCTGATTCAATAAGAGCTTGATTAAAGATAAATATCAGTGTATAAATATATAAATTAGGTGTTAGCTATTTACAAATATTAGTTCACCCAATATTGGCTAAATATTAAGGGGATAGTTCACCCCAAAATTAAAATGGTCATAATTTACTCAACATCGTCATTCCAAACATGAGTTTCTTTCTTCTGACATGAAGATGATTTGAGAAATTAAAGACATTTTTGTCCATACAGTAGAAATCAAGGGTAACCAAAATGGGTTGGTAACATTCTACAAAATATCTTCTTTTGTGTTTCACACGAGAAAGTAAGTCACAGGTTTGGAATGACATGAGGGTGAGGAAATGATGACAATTTATTAGCAGTAAATTTCCTGCATTCTAGCTCAAAATCAATGCTTTAAGTGCATTTCTATGTGAAAATGAATGCTATCTATCATTTATTTCTGTCCTGTTTTATT
Source organism: Sinocyclocheilus anshuiensis (assembly GCF_001515605.1). Lineage (NCBI taxonomy): Eukaryota > Metazoa > Chordata > Actinopteri > Cypriniformes > Cyprinidae > Sinocyclocheilus > Sinocyclocheilus anshuiensis. Next base: position 2,930,948 of record NW_015548126.1, on the reverse strand, counting down.
TATTAATTTATTCACTCCAATTTAAGGCCCTATAACCCAGCAAAACATTCACAGGGAAAATTGTGGGCTGGATAGACTGGATTTGTCCTTTAACCCCAGTTCAGCCCTGCAGGCAGGTGCTTTTGTCCAAATATGATAATAAGAAGCTCAAGACACTATAGTAGCAGCAGCAGCTCAGTGATGTCAACATGGTGGAGCTTATAAGAGGGCGCAACCAGCTCCATGTAGAATGAAACATCTTTTCTTTAAGACGGATATGTCTAGAGTCAACATTATAAAAATGCTAAGCAAAAGCGAATATAGGGAATATAGCCTACAGCGAGTGAGGCACAGATCAAACATGTCTTTTTAGACATGCTAAATAAAATAAAAATGCCATTGCAAAATGGTGTGGATTCCCAACCATACATTTGAAAGCATCTTGGTTTGTACTGTTACCACAAGAGCCCAAGACGTTTTCTTTAAAGTAGTTTCAAATCTAATTTAAAATCCAGAGGCACTTTCTTTGCTTCACTGCTTTGTCAATTGCAATCAAAAGGCTCCATTTACCACATTATTCAAACTGATTAACTGATTACAAACTTAACTATCAACTGCACCCCTTAAGCGCCCTCTGGTGGATCTAGAAACAGTCTGCCTTTATTTTTCTAGCCTTCACTCTTAAAAATAAAGGTGCTTCACGATGCCAATAGAAGAACCTTTTTGTCTAAATGGTTCCATAAAGAACCTTTAGCATCTGAAGAACCTTTCTGTTTCACAAAAGGTTCTTTGTGGCAAAAGAAGGTTCTTCAGATTATAAAAAGGTAAGAAAGAGATGGTTCTTTAAAGAACCTTTGACTGAATGGTTCTTTGTGGAACCAAAAATAGTTCTTGTATGGCATCGCTGCGAAGAACCTTTTGAAGCACCTTTATTTTTAAGAGTGTTGAGGTGTTTGTTTCAGTTTTTTCCCCCCCATCTTCCAGGTATTTGACTTCAGGTCAAGAAATTAATAGTAAATTAGGTCGTACTGCTTGATTTACAATTGAGCTATGACAAATATGAAAGTTAAGAGCTTGTCTATTGTGGACTTGTCATTTCCCCTTGAATATTATAGCAACAGATAAATTCATTTACAAGCATAAATATTAGAAGTCATTTAACCCACAAATGCAGTTACAATGCGTTGAATAGGTGCTTTAGAGTATACTGTCATTTTTATTTTGTCCTTGTAGAGGACATCAAGGTGAAATCTGAGTAAGATGACATCATTGATGCGTGTGTAGTAATAGTAAACAAAGCAGTTACTCATTACGGCCTCAGGGTGTCGCTCTATTTACATATTCCATTATATACATGCATTGCTCTTGCTGTCACATAATTGCTTATTTCAGGTCATTAACCAAAACATTTTTATTTTCAGGTTACGTTTATGCTGTCTGATAAGAGACTTAAGAGTCTTAATTTTTTACACAACATTAATTTGTATGCCAGAGCTTAATGCAAAAACGTTGAAGATCTATCTATGTGTGAAGCAACTTTATAAATTGTATCTATATTGCACATAACTAGATACTTCAAAAAACTTTTAGAGTCCCAAAAGTGCTGAAATGTTTAATTGGCTGATGCAGATCATTTCTTTGTTGATATTGCAATATTAAAGAACCAGTTCATAATACAACGCATACATGGACCAATTACACTTCCTAGATGAGGAAGAATCGCTCTTCATTGAGACAATCACTGCAGATATTATGCACAATCGCAGTCACTACAGTAGCTACGGAAGAAAAAAACAGGACAGTTTTCTAAAAAAAGAAATGTTTACTTCAGACAAATTCTTAGATGTCAAACAAAGCTGCATTCTTGTAATTAGAGTGGTATTCAAAGTACAGTTAAAGGACCTTATGACGGCAAATACAAAAAATGTTTAAAAACTAATATGATAGTGCACTACAGAGCTACACAAACCAGATAATTGTGCTATGCACCTTCAGAGAAACAGTTCAATTCATATCATTCAACCTTAAACTGTTCCTGGCAAGAACTACCACTAACGAAAACAAAGATAAAAAAATCATAAGACTGAACATAGTGTTAACTTTACAAAAGGAGAATAACACAGTACATCTTAAAAACATTGCATATATACAGCCTAACAATTCTTGTTTCTGCTGTATTACGCTTGAAGATGTGAATCGTGTACAATTGGGTTTATGGCATGAACAAGAACCTAGGTTACATCAGTAGCTAATCTACTCGTCATCCTCCTCATCGTCTTCTTCTTCCTCCTCCTCCTCTTCTTCTTCATTTTCATCCTCATCATCTTCCTCCCCACCATCTTTTTTGGACAAGCCTGCGATTCCCTTTGTGCGGTATAGGGCAATATCCTACAGAAGACAAAAAATATTAATAAATAGGTCAGGGTGCATCTACAATGTAGCAAGTTTGAGAATGTTTAAAACTGTTCAAGATGGAAAGACAAAAGAAACTTTACCTTGTCGTACTTCTCCTTAAGCTTTGCTGCTTTCTTCTCATAGGGCTGCTTCACCTCAGCCGATGAGCTATTCCACATTTCTCCAAGCTTTTTGGCAATGTTTCCGATGGACAGACCTGGGTTCTCCCCCTTAATCTTAGAGCGGTAGTCACCACAGAAAATGAAGAATGCTGACCTGGGGGTGGGGGGGATTTCATGAAACCAAACTATCTTGAAAAATGTTACATTTTCAATAGGAGTGCACGAAGTGAACATACGGTGGTCTCTTAGGCGCGTTGGGATCCTTAAATCGCCTCTTCTTCTCACCCTTTGGTGGGATGTAGTTCTTCATTTCTCTCTCATAGCGAACCTTATCTTGCTTGGCCATATCCTCAAACCTACCCTTCTCTTTGACAGACGTTGTCTGTATAGAATGAGAAAAAGCTGTATCAAAAAGTGCAAGGTACATTAAAGAGCATATTTTTGCAAAGATTTTTTCAAATAAGTTTAAACATTTCCATAATATAACTTCATCATATTTATCAGCGTTTTTCAGAACAGTACCTTCCATCGCTCTGAACACTTCTTGGAGAATTCAGAGAAGTTTACACTGGCTTCAGGGTGCTTCTTTTTGTGTTCTTCACGGCAGGTTTGCACAAAGTAGGCATAAGAGGACATCTTTCCTCTGGGCTTGCTTGGATCTTTACCCATCTTTACCCTCTTGTAAAAAAACGTATTCTCAAATAAATGAAAGTGACATGCTACTCTTTTAAATTTTGGATTCTTTTACAATTAGGATGCAAACACTTCCTACATGTATGTAATTATACACATATGCACATAGACACATTATATATATATATATATATATATAATGGCATACTGCACACATACATACACATTTAAAGATTTTTGTTTTATATTTTATTTTCTATATATCATTATTACGTACTGAGGCACATAATGACTCTGAAAGAAAAAACATCAGCATGTTAAAACGTGCAGTGAAATCACATTATTGAGATGGACAGGGAGATGCACAAAGACCGCCTGAAGTTCACGGTGAAAGACAAGGACATCCTCCATTTCGTGAATAAAAACACCCCCCCCCCCCCTTTCCTCATTTATGTGTTTTACATCAACTGAACATTCATAGCAGCATCGCCCAAGAGCGGGCAGATATATTACATAGGGCCCGCCTTAAAATGCCTAAACGGTGCAACAATAATATTTCTTCTTCCATTTTGAAAAAGCCGTCTTCATGAGAGAAAGTCCCACTCAACTGTCTCCTCCCACATTCCTGGGTAATTTCGAGGACCCAAAATCACCGCACTTCGTCCGTTTCTCGCCCCTGGCCCGCCGCTTTCCGATATTATCGCCTCCACTATGGAAGAAGTCGCTCTGTATGGACACAGTGTCTGTTACTATAAGCGCTATGCAATGGGAGTTTCGCTCTCGTAAGTCCGCCGTTCAACTGGAGCCACATGAGCACAGCTAGCAGAGCCAACATGGCTGCCTCATTCTCTCCCTTTATGTCTGCCAGCCAGAGCCGCATACACACAACACCGGCGGTGGGAAACAATATAAATAAAATATTACCCCATCTTTCTTGCTCGCTTTTCCTTGGAAAACACCAGAGTTCTCTAAAATAGACATTCGGGCTTTCGTACAAGTTTAAAAAGCAGTGCAAACGAGCTTGGCTGAATTTTATTTTAGTAGTTAAGTTGAATGGCGCTTACACCCCGTCAGTCTCTATCCCCCGCAAGCCAGCCATATTATATTACTGAACACGGCCGCACAACGTCCCGTTCTGAAGGACCAGGGAGAAAAATGCACAAAATGACTAGTACATTCCCTCGGGACTGGTAAATTTATCCGAGGTGTTATTTTAGTCTGTATGTGAGAATGCCAAGCACGTCACTGTCTCACACAATAACAGCTTTAACGGAGACCCAAAAAAGCTAACTGCTTTAGCTGGGATGGCTAACTGACAAATATTACAACCCATCCCATTAAAGACTATTAGAATACTGTCATTTCAAAAGGAAAAAGCAACATTTTTTTTTATCTTCGTAAGATATTTTCAGTCAGGACATTTCACTGTTACTAAGCGCACTGATTGAATGACTGGCGAATATTCTAACAAAGATTTGACGCTCTGCTTTCACCAAATACGCAACTACCAAGAGAAAATGGGTTGTAATATACGAAGGGTTTTTTTTAATAGTTAATTTAGGCCCTGACAAGCATATTTTGGCAAAACTCACCAACCTTCTCTATTTGCAGCCTCTGTGGATGTCTAGATAATGGGGCTTTGAAGTACAATAACACCGATGCGCGCTCTTCCAAGTGCGTGAAGAACCCTCTGCTCACGAGAGACACAGTATACAGTCACGAATCCTATTGGCTACCGCCAAGTCTTGAGCGCCTGTGATTGGCTGTCGGCACACTATAGCCCGCTACGAGAGCTGAAGTGTGGTTGGCTGTTCATCGGCGAAACGTCATTGTTTTCAACGGCGCGTGAATATAAAAAACCATCCACTGATACAAGCGTAATAGTATCAGACACCGTTTTGTACTGCAGAGAACTTACTGTAGTACATGTAAGCGCACAGTTGTTGTTTAAGTAAAGGTTTCAAATTGTATGACGAATATTTGCTTTGAATACATGGTATTTCAAGGATTTCACCGCACAAATGAGCGTTGATAACTGTCGGAAGAAACTAACAGTGCATATACACTGAGTGTATACTTGCTACTACTATATTTATCGAATTACGGAGGGACCTGGACAGCGAATGAAGGCTTTAACCCCTTTAAAGTATATCAAAACAAATTGTTGTGAGTTTTGCAAAAGTACATGAATGTCATTCTACATATTAGATTAGGAACGTTTCAATAGCATTTCAGTGAGGAAAAAAGTATGCGCTTGCAACCATCAAAAAGACGCCGCTCGAGCATTTTCTGGTGGGTACACAAAGCACAAGTACTGTCAATATTTATAATTTAATTGCATATTCGAATGTCACACGTACATCACAAAACATGTTAAATACGTTAAAGTCTACGTTTGAAAACATGGTTTGCCGGTTTATTGGCGGTTCTGTTTTAAAAGCGCTTTCGCGCTACAATAATGCGCTCTCGACATTTGTCATTAAAATAACGCCATACGCAAAGGCTGCATTTGATCCATGCACGAAATGTCCATTTAACAAACTTTGGCCAAACTCAATATAAATTAATCCACTGATTATGATTTTGTTCTTTTCAAATTAGTATAACAAGGATTTAATAAACATAAATCACCTGAAATGTATGACTTTAATGAAAAATCCTGAAAGAACAAAACAGAAAAGAATGAATAGGCCTATTATTAATCTTTTATTCCTCATTGACAACATTTGTCGTAGTGAAGATATCAAAAGACTTTATAATTGTTTTTAAAACAGAAATCGAACAATACTTGCTATTTATTTAGCTATAATTGGTGCTTTTCTTTTCTTGTTAGGCTATATGTATTATATTGCATATAAAATTTGCATTTGTTGCTTATGTATGTTTTTGTGATGCCTTGACAATTAAAAAAATGGAAATCTTGAAATGCACCATGTTTTCCACTGAGCGGCGCTACGCCCTAATAAAATCGAACTGTAGGTTGGAGAGAAATCCTAAAGAATTTTGCCGATTTTTTTTTCTGTTTCTTTAACATTAACGACTCTTTTAGTACTTTTAACTAAGAAAAAAAACGTGAGAAAATATACAGATCTCATGGACTAATATAATGCGATTTTTTTGCATTTTCTATTGATTTTATTTTTTGCATAGGGCTATTTCAGTGTGCCGTTTACAAACTTTTTGGCCGCTTAACATGGTCAGCGAGTCTTTGGGTTTGCGTGCGTCATTGTACCTGCTAAAAAGACCCCCTCGGAGAGTCAGTTAACACTCGCTCGCGCGCGCGTTGTTGTGCGTTTCCTATAACAACATCAGCTTACAGATAACCTCAGATAGGCATTAGCAATTCAGATCAACGGGTGAAAACTTTTCGAATGAATTTCAGGAACATCACAACAGGTGCGTCCAAAGTATGTCAGCGCACGATTGCTAGCAGTGCGATTCTCTTGATGCAACACACTGATCTGTAAAACGACAGAGCTCCCAGTGAACAGCACGTGAAACAAATCCTGCTGGACACTTTATTGTCGTTTGGACAACTGTAGCAGAGGCAGATCATTTCCTATATGTCAAGTCAACAATGGCAAATTATGGTTAGAAAGTTTATTGTGATTTTAATATTTTCAATGTGTTACTTATGTATAAGTCATTGTTTTTTTCCCACTGTACATTTTAATCTAGATGTTAACAAAAGATGGGAAGCATATGAGACCTCTCATAAAAGAGATTTCATCTATAGATCCATCTCATCTATTCCAACTCTAAGGTGAGATTTTTTTTTTTTTATTATTATTTTTTTTTAAGAAATGTGATGCAAATGTCAGAGGTGGGATTCATCTAACTTTTTGCTTGTTTCAAACACAAGGCCAAAAACATCTGGCAATATCTATAGAAATTCATTTGCACTGGATGATTCGGTGGGAGCAACTTCATACAGTGAAGATTTCTGCTGGAAGCCTGTGTCAAAGACAGCTTGCATAAGGTCTGCCACGGCATCAGGAAACCGAAGGAACAATCCACACCCAAGCCAGGTGAACAGCACATTTTGTAATTTGCTGTGTTTGTTGATGTATAATTTGAAAGTGTGTGTGAGTGTGTGTACTGGGACTGTTACGCTTCAAAAATCACTAGGGAAAAATAAGTCAAAATAAGGTTTGGAAAAACATAAGGGTTGGTAAATGATGGTTATAATGTACCATACTTTCTTTTAACACAAAGGCATTCATGGTATGGAGGCATTCTGCAGATCAAATGAAATGTTTTAGTGGTAGTTCCCCTCTTCAGCTCCCTTTGTCTGAGAAGGAAATCCAAAAGGCTCTGAGTGCCCAGTACAGGTCGACCTACAGGACTGACTTTCTTGGATTACCTCAAGGTGAATTTTAGGAATTATTGCACAGACATTTGTTTATACATTTCAAAGCCATTTGAATCTTATTTAATATCAAGTTCTTGTGTATCCAAAGATTATTATATGTCATGTTATAACAACTTTTTATGTTCTGTCTAAATCACAGGAATTATGAAAAACCATGCGATCTTTACACCTTTTAACCGCAGCCATGCTGTCCACTACTATACCCAGACTGAAATGAGACACAACTACCGCCCACCCAAACTGAAACTTGAGCTTCTGGGGAACAGCTCTCGCTATGGGTGCAATAAGCTGCATGATGTAGCAGCGAGGGGTATTGGTAAGCTTCCACTAAACAGTTACATTTCTGTTTGTGTGCATTGGGGATGAAAGACCAAACTACTTTGTTTGAAACTGATACGACAGCCAACCCTTGCAGTAGCCTAGACACAATGTAAACACAGAGGAGTAGACTGGACATGCAATGATCAGATTTAAAGGAATAGTTCACCCAAAAATGAAAGTTCGCTTAAAATTCACTCACCCTCAATCCTTCCAAGATGTAGATGAGTTTGATTCTTTAGTGGAACAAATTTGGAGAAATTCAGCATTACATCACTTGCTCACCAATGGATCCTCTGCGGTGAATGAGTGCTGTCAGAATGAGAGTCCAAACAGCTGATAAAAACATCACAATAATCCTTAATATGATTAAAAATCCTTAGGAGTTAATCAGGCAGTTGGGTAACAATTACAAAGAAACACTTCATAATTATTCATTTATTGCTAACAAAACACTAATATTCAAGTATGGTACACAGATGAGAGAAGAATAACACACTTTCCTTTTACATTTTAGTTCCTACAGTGTTTCACAGTCACATCAATGACCAGGAAAACAGCAAACTGGAGACCACCTACAATAAACATTTTGGAGGTAAACATACCGATGTCTCCTCAATGCAAAAAACAAACCCACCTCAGACATTTCAACAGTTTTGTAAGAAACTGCCTGATACAAGAGAGAAAGAGTGATTCTGTGTTCCGCCTAAACTGTTAGAATACTTTAGGTTTAAGTGCATAAAATTACATTTAAGATTT
>NW_015548126.1:2902371-2917371 GCF_001515605.1 Sinocyclocheilus anshuiensis | reverse complement strand
CGCAGTTAGTGTTGAAGCAGCCATGTCAGGGAGACGCTGTGTGTTTCTAGGCGAAAGCAAAAGCACTTTATTTGGCCTTCCGAAAGTAGATGCATTTATGTACAGTATTTTAAAAATAATGTGTTTTTTGAACATTAAAGCATGTCAACATATTCTGTTACACCAAATACACAAAATAATGATCTTTAAAAAAGCATCATATGACCCCTTTAAATGCAGATGAGTGCACTTGAAAAACCTTTGGGCAAGTTGTCAAAATGGGACTCATTCGCTAACCTTATATACAGACATATTTGTGTATAAAAACTGCTTACCAACATTATCAAATAGTAATCATGACTGAAGTTAAGTTCACACTTCAGGTGATTTCTATTTTCCAAACATGTAACTTGTAATGAATACATACCAGTATTATATTTTTATATTAAAATATTATATTATTCTATTGATTTTAGTCACAAATATGTGCGTGAATGAGACTTGTTTAAAATTCTCAGCACACTTCCATACCAAATTCTATTAAAGTCTATTTAAGTGTTTGTCACTTTCTTTTAGCATGAGTTCTGCACATACATCTACCTGGAGAACAAAGAGAAGGAAGAGACTGTGCGTCGCAGTAAGATGGCAGCCTTCATATTACCAGCTAGCATCAAGCCTCTAAACCGCGGGGAGCCTGTTCTGAGAATCCACTTCCCTCCTAATGGGACAGTTGTGACTCTTAGAGAAGATGGGGTTGTTAGTTTTTGGACCCCCAGGCTTTATTTGAAGAACAAGAAGAATGTGTTTGTGGGTTACTTTTATATTCTGTCTGGATTCTTTTTATTTGTTTACTTCACATGTAATGAGATTCTGCATTTTATTTATTTTTAATTATATGAATCCCCTGTTTTATTGGAATAATTTTCATATTTCTCTATGCAGCCTGACAGATCCATTGGTCGAAAACCAAAATGGGCTACTGATTTTGTGCCAATGCCAGAGTATAATAAACTGATAATTGGAACAGGGTAAACTGCTCTTAAATACATTTATTTTCACATAACAGTCTTTATTATGCACTGTAGGGTACATAACTTTCTAAAGAAGATGTTTGCCCTTGGCATGCTAGTTTAAATGAAGTAAATTTGCTGATGCTTTTATGCAAAGCAACTTACAGTTATTACAGGGACAATTCCCTTGGAGCAGCCTGGGGACTGCTCTGCTAGACAAGTACAACTATGTAACTTTATAGTGATCTTAGGAAAAACTTTCTGATTTTACAACAGCCACATCTGATCTTAGCCTCAGCCAGTCTAAACAGCATCTCTTTTCCCACTTTACAGATCCAGAGAGATCCAGTTTTATGAGCTTTCCACTTTGGAGCCTTGCTGTCAGTTGAGTGTACTAGAAACTGTGCCTTTAAACCTGGATTACTGGTGAGCAGTGTTTTATCTTTGTTCAATGTTATCAGATATGATTTTAGTTATTATTTAAAACACTTAATTAGCTTCACATTTACAATTTAGTATGATGTTATATAACATATTACATAAGAAACAAGGTTTGAAATAATAAGGGTATGTTATGTTGGCTCGTGCATTTTTTAATTTTGTAATGAAATTATTAAGAACAAGAACACAGGACTTTCTTTGATGATATTTCCATGTTTGCTTTTCTTGTAATAAAAAATATACTCTTGTTTTGTCAGCTCTACTGGCCCAGATGAATGTATCATTGTATATGGTGATACCCAAGTAAGTAAACGAATGCAGTCCAACATGAATTTTATATAATACAATGTATTTGTTTGATCACAAAGCTTCTGGCACTCTAGGGCTGTGTGAACATCCTACTAATGAAATCAGTCAGGGAGAAACTGAGGTAAACAAGATTTTTTTAATAATACTCATTTTGCGTGTGCAGTTTTGTAAAACAAAATTACAAGATCAAATCATGCAGACATGTCCTAATTTTCATAATTTAATGAATAAATTAATTAGCAAACTGATGCTGTTCTCTGGAGAGCTGTGCACATAGATATGTGAACGATAACTGACATGCTAAGAATATTTTATGACCTTGCTTACTGTGTATGATACTTACCTTATTTACAGTCCAGGCCATAAAATACATGTTTATTCTATAATTACAACATAAGGAAAAAACCTAGAGATGGCCTGGACAGTCGTTTGTGTAGTATTTTGTGATTCATATTTGTAAGGGTGTTTCTGCATTTATGCCCCAGATTATGGAAAAGATTGCCGCAGATTGACAATGTGCCAAACATAAGCATTGACCATGCAGTTCAATCTCCAGAAATAACATTTATCAGATGGAAATTCCACCAAGACTGGGTGTCAAAGGTCAAATGTTTATTATGATTATAATATTAGTATTAGTAGTAGTATTTTAATGTCGTCTATTACAGTGCACATGAATATACATTGAAATTAACTGTAAATATTCCACTCAAAATGCATTAGTGCATTGAGAGATGATGGATAATGCTGACACAGAATTTTTTAAGTGTTCTTTTTTTTTAATGATTATCTCTTTTCTGCAAAAGAAAAAACAAGGGTCTAAAATTTTGCTGTATTTTATTATAATTTCAGGTGAAATATTTTCAAAGCATACCTGCCATTGTATCCTCATCAATGCATGAAGACTCTGCCCTTGTTATAGGTAACATTTAAAAGTTACTTCTGTTGTTTTTCTTTTTGCAGTACAGTGGGATAATGTGATTATTTTCTTTTCTCTCATTTAGTAGGGTTATATGTTACCCCAAACTCAAAAAAAGATGAGAAATTATGTTTTTTTTTAATACAATTAAGCCTATTTTTAAGGACTATTCATTTTTTTTTTTTACATTGTGACATTATGACAGTGAAGCACATTCTTTTCCTGATTATTATAGTGTTACGGTAATGAGAATCATAATTAAAAATAATGAGAAATACAAGCAAAAGATACAGGCACACTGTGATAAAAAGAAAAGGGGTCGAAATATGTTTAGATGAATTAAAATAATGTCATAGAGCAAAAATAGGATTCAATTTATTAATGCAAATTTTAGTTAACATTTTTTTGCTGTTGATTTTAGGGTGAAATATGACCTAGACATTCAGATTCATTCAAGGGTGTGTAGAAAATAGTGTTCCTTGCTTTCTCACTTCTTTCTGAGTGATGTCTGTTTAACATGGCAGGAGGAAGAAAATAGCAACTCTGGTGTCTTGCATATTTAATGCCAGAAGCGAGATCTGTCAAAACTCTCAATGTAATGAAGCTCCGATTAAACTCATTTGAATAACACGCTGTGACTCAGAAAGAGGGGAAAAGGGTTCGGAATCTGTCAGCTGTGATCTGTTTGAGTGGATATGTATGTATGGATGTTTGACAATCTGTTTTTAATTAGGAAGCATTCATCCATCAACCTACATGCAAGAGCAGATGAGAGAGAAGACAGAAGCGTGCGGAGAGGGAAAATCTACAAAAGTCGCACAGAGGGCAACCAGCAATCAAACAATCTTCACTGTTCCTAAAGGAGTCACGACCTTTGACTTCTGTAAGAATCGAAATCTTTTGGTCACTGGTGGGATGGACAAGCTGTTGCGCATGTGGATGCCATACGTCCCTAGGTGTGCCTTATATCCTAATGATATCTTCTTCATAAACTGGCATATTTCTGATTCCAGTTCTTTTGTTGTGTTCCAGTTATTTTGACCCGGAGAGGTCAAATAGTTAATGTTAATGAACCAAAAAATAGTGACTTTGCCCACACAGGGTATAACAAGTCCCCCCCTTTTTGTTTCCCTTACTTTTTACAGTTCTTGTGCTTCCAGTCAAAAATGATCATCCAAAAAAAATTGCTTGTAAATCTCTCATTATGGTCTTTAACTATAAAATAAATCTTTTGTCAACTTGTTTTCTTTCAATTTGCACGTTTTATATTTCTAATATGATTGATCATAGGCCTCAGTGATCTAAGATTATGCAGGTCTACGTAACAAAACCAGCCCAGTTGCTACTCAAAACTATCCCATTCGTGGCCAAAACTATATCCCAATCATGTTCTGGGGGAAATTGGCTATCAAAATCACTCCAAAATCATGTTCCGCAGGGGGTAAGTAGCCCAATTCTGCGGAATAATCGCAGACTTGGCAACACTGTTATTCACCTCAGTTTGTGAGTGACTATTGCTAGAATTACAAGTTGAAAACAAGGTGACAAAAGATTGAATTCAAGATTTGTTGATAATAAAGCATAAAGAGAGATTTACAAGCAATTTTTTAAAAGCTGGTCATTTTTGACCGGGGTACAACAAATTATACAGTACAAGGGTTAACTATCTTAAACCGTTTTTATTCTCCTGGACAACTGCTTTTCTGTTCTTTAGGAGGATATGAAATACACACAGATGATACTGTGTGTTCAAATACTGATGTTCTATGCCAGGCTAGTTATTTTACATTTTGAAATGGCAGAAAACCAACCGGGATTTTGAAAGGTCACGCTGCCCCTGTTTCCTACCTCTGTATCGCCTCAGAAGATGGGCACATTTTCTCAGTCTCCACAGACAACACCGCTAAGGTGAGAAATTAATTCATTACTCAAGTCAAATCTGGATTTTTTTAAATTTCTTGATCTGAAAAACCCAGGCATTAAACTGAGCTGCAGCGTTTTTCTGAATGTTCATAATCAGAAAAACCAAATGCAATGTAGCACCACTGATTACCTATTAACTTCATTTACTCACCCTCATGTTGTTCTAAACACTTTTATAAAACGGATAGTTCCGGTCCTTGATTCTGATTGGTTGAGCCACGTTCGAAGCTGTTGTAAATTACTCTACAAACATACACCTTTGTTTACTTTGTGTGTTGCTTGGCAACCACAACTGTTTCTGAGGAACTACACTGTTTGGTGGAAGAATACTGTTTTTATTTATATCATTACACTTTATTTGCACTGTTTTATTTAGTGAAATCTAACTACGTATATGGAATAACCGTTTTATAAAAGCAATAAGCCCCGTGAAGCTGTGGTTTACAGTGAATTTATAACAGCTAAGGGGCGTTGTTGTTAGGCATGACGCGAAGCGGAGTGCCTAAAACCCCCTTAGCTGTTATAAATTCACTGTAAACCACAGCTTCACGGGGCTTATTGCTTTAATTACATTATTTTCTCTATATCCTGAACACAAAAGGGGAATTTCAAAGCATATTCGTATCACTCCTGTCAGTATAATGAAGGTGAATAAGGATGGGGGCTGAAAAAATAACTTGTGAAGTTTTTTTTCTTCTTCTATGAATCAGTTGATCCAGATTACTAAACAACAGTTATTTTATGACAGTTGTTTATTAGTTGATGAATCAGACTGATCCGCTGGTCTTTTCATCATGCAACGCTATTCATAAGACTTGCAATATGGACCACTTTTATGGTACTTCTATGATGCTTTTGAATCCTTTTCACAGCTTGACAGCCCCAGTCCTCATTTACTTTTATTATTTTGCAAACAGTGGGCAGGATATTGTTTAAAATTCTCCTTGTATGTTTGATGTTAGAAGGAGCTTCATACGGGTTTGGAACAACATGAGAGTGAGTAAATGATGACAGAGTTTCCATTTTCTGTTAAATATCCCTTTAATCAGAGAAACAGAGCAGTGCAACATAAATATGAAATGAAAATATATTATTTTTGTATGATGATACTATTATTTTTCTTTTAGATATGGCATATTAAGGATCAGACATGTCTGTTTACTGCACATCCAAAAGCAAGTCAGATCCAGGGAGAATTATCTGCATGCCTCTACTCTTCAGCTGTGAAGGGGCTTTACATTGCCTCAGATTGCCTTGCCTTACTATCCCTTCAGACAAAGTATGTTATATAAAGAATATTTCAAAGCTTGTTTTAGGTATCATTTGGTTGTATATTTAGTTAGAATTATCATCACGCCATTCAGCATCAGTTGTCATGCATTTTGCATCCTTTCTCCTTCCATATTCCATCTGTTGTAGACCACAGCCTAAAGGCAATCAGATTGTGTCCCATAAAGAGCCAGTGTTGTGCTGCGGATACAGTGAGGAGTTTAGGCAGGTGGTGAGCTGCTCTGAGGGCTCGGTGAGTGGTTTTGAGAAACACATTTTTCATATTCATAAGTTGATCTTATAAAACTGACACAATGTGTTTCAAGGTGATTGAATGATTAGTAAAAAGTTAAGATACACTACCATTGAAAAGTTTGGGGTTTAATGTTTTCTCTCCTGCTCACCAAGGCTGCATTTATTTGATCAAAAATACAGTAAAAAATAATAATATTGTGAAATAATCACAGTTTTCAGTTTGAATATATTTTAAAATGTAATATTTATTCCTGCACTTTTCAGCAGTCATTACTCTAGCCTTCAGTGTCACATGATCCTTCAGAAATCATTTTAATTTGTTGATTTGGTGCTCAAGAAATATTTCTTATTATCAATGTTGAAAACAGTTGCTACTTAACATTTTTATGGAAATTGTGATACATCATTTAACAGGATACTTTGATAAATACAAAGTTCAAAAAACAGCATTTATTTGATATAGAAATCTTTTGTAATTATGTAAAGGTTTTCAATGAGTCTTTACTGAATCAAAGCATTGATTTCTTACCCTAAACCAAACATAACTAATCTTGCAAGTAGTTCACGACTTTTGTGATGTATTTCATTTCTTATAAAGCCATTTGATTGCTTTGTGTGTGAGGAACAAAATTTATGGGTATGGGTTAGCAAACTGAATCAGGATATTTTAAGATGTTATTGTAAGTAGTCAAGTTTCCTTGAACATTAATTTTTGGTTTGGAAGATAAATAATAATAAATAATAAATGTACATTTATATTGACAACTATTTAGCTGAGCTGTTAGGTATGGAGGACCAAACCTGCAAAAAGTCAATAAAAATAAATAAATAAATATACAAATAAAAATAATGAAATAATACAAAATAAAGGTAAAAAGAATAAAAATAAAGTTCAAAATAAATACAGAAAATAATGAATAAAGGAAAAAATAAGACAAAATTAATTTAGGACTAAATTGAATTAAAAATGAATTGTATTTGTATTATTTATTATTTTATTTTTTACTATAATTGCATTTATTTATTTTTAATTTATGCAAGATTGGTCTTCCATAGATTAGGAAAGCAACAGTTCCTCTTGTCTAAAAGTAGTACTTTAATATATTTATTTGAATTCAGGTTGTCAAAGTCTGGGATGTGGAAACTGGTGCTCAAGTGTTTGAGTATGGATGTGCTCACGGAGAATCTGCAATTACCTGCTTGGCATTTGACCCTAGCGGAAGGAGGTTGTTACAGCTAAATATTTAATATGACATTGCAAAATATTAATTTTTTGCTGTATTATTTTGCATTCTGTTTTTATTTTCACCTGCAGGCTAGTGACCGGTGGAAGAGACGGCTGCCTTAAGATGTGGAACTTCAACAATGGCCAGTGTGTGAAGATACTCAGCAGAGGTCAATAATGCCTCCTAGATCTTAATGTGCATTTGATTGATTTTCTTTGCTTTTGAGTATGACTGATTATTCAGAGTGATGAAGATATTATCTCACACTCCCTGTAAAGCTGTTGTGAAGCAAAGAGCCTTGCATTATGTTTTCCCCAGATGGAAGATGTGCTGAGATTTGTGACTGCTCCTATCTGACACTGCACAGGAACGCGTGAGTCTCTGCTGACTGCCAGCCCCATAATCTTCATGGATATTATGCCCCTGATTTTTTGGCTGATTCGCTTTTTTATTTGTTTTGGCAGATTTGTGATTTCTGTCGGTTGGGGCCGCAGGATTGACATTTACTTGGTGAGTATAAAGTGACCACCAGCCTGCTTCTCTCACGACCTTATTTTATATCAGCGTAATTCCCCAGATGGCTCTCATAAAATAGTTGACTGCCATGACCTGTTTCTTCCCCCTGGTACTCTCACTTTTATTGCTGTTCACTCCATTTCCATATTTCATTTACTTCAGCGTTCCACCCTCCTCAAAAGTGCTGGAGTGCTGTTTGGTGTGGTTTATTCCTCCATTCCCTTCTGACAGTCCATTATTCCTTCTTTTACAAGAGCTTTTGTTCTCTTTAGAAAAGAGAATCTAAGCTTTGTGGGAAAAGATACCCTAAATACATGATTATGACACCACTGGAGAATACATATTTCATTTTTATTCAAAATTTCCCCTCCATCTCTTGTCAATTCTGTATTAAGTGTTCAGGGTACTTTGATTTATTCATTTTGTTTCAGTGTTAGAGAGATATTTAATATGAAAAAACAGATCCCACTCTCCTCGCTGTAGCTCTATAAAATGTTACATTTAAGACTTGTGCTTGTGAATAGATGCAAACTTCTGCAAATGAAAAATTATATAAATTCCATTGCCAACAAAATACATTGAAATAATTAAAAGTTTCATTTACTGACATGTCTTATACAATAATAGACCCTTTATTTACTTTTTCAGGGACACAGTTAAAACAGATCAAATCAAGCAATGTGTGATTAGTACTCGTAAGATGTTGGTCAGATGGCCCCTATATATCTGAAAGGACCATTCTTGACCAGATTAAGCTACAGTATGCTGTTTATTTTTTTTTGATGCTTTTGACAGGACTCCAAAGAGGAAACTCAGTTCAATCAGAGACCAAAACCTTCCTGGCAGGATGATGTGGTATTAGCATCTTCTACAACATACAGTTCACTCATGTCTACATGCATGTAGTTTGAATCCTCTTCAAATATGCAGGGGGACATTGGGTAATGTGTTGAATGTTTGACACAGAGAAATGGGCACAAAGAAGATATCCTGTGCATTGCTCACTGCACACCACATCTCCTGGCCACTGGCAGCTACGATGGGGAGATCATTGTATGGAATGTGGTGTCTGGACGCATACAGTGTCGCTTCCAGACCCCTCAGTCTCAACAGAGCAGCAGTACTCATAGTATGCCAATATTTCTGTGAATTTTCAGTGAATAATGATTACAGTTCTGCTGATTCTCAATCAAATCTATCATATGAAAACTTGGAATATAGTGCACAAGTCATATAGACATAATGAACTTAGATTTTGAAGTGAAATATCCATTTAAAGAAACAGTTCACCCAAAAATGAAAATGTACTCACCCTCAGTCCATCCAAAATTCATTGGAACAGATTTGGAGAAATTTAGCATTACATCACTTGCACAATAGGTCCTCTGCAGTGAATGGGTGCTGTCAAAATGAGGGTCCAAACAGCTGATAAAAACATCACAATAATTCAAGTAAGCCACACAACTTCAATTAATGTCTTGTGAATTGAAAAGCTGCGTGTTTATAATGAACAAATTTATCAAGATATTTTTAACCTCAAACCATTGCTTCTAGCTAAAATATGAGACGAGCCATAATATTGCTTTCTCCAGTTAAAAAATAAAAAATAGTCTTGTCTGAATTAGGAGAGAAATACAACAATACAAGTGAAAACAGTCCAAAACAGTTCATCCTACAGGGGATGGACTTTTTCACTAGAAGAAGTGTTTTGGGTTATAGACTCGTATTTAATATAGAATAAATATTATAAGAAACAAATATGGATTTGTTTATTACTAACATGCAGCTGTTCACTTCAAAAGATGCTAATTGATGGACTGGAGTCATGTCAAGTATATGTGGATTATTCTGATGTTTTTATCAGCTGTTTGATACTCTGATTTTGACGGCACCCATTCACTGCAGAGGACCCACAGGTGAGAAAGTGATGCAATCCTAAATTACTCCAAATCTGTTCTGAGGAAGAAACAAAGTAATCTACATCTTGGAAGCCTGAGGGTGAGTCAGTTTTCAGGAAACTTTTTTGGGTGAACTATACCTTTTAAGAGTGATAAGGCTGTCCATTTGTGCTTGTGAATGTTTCGAGGTGTTGCAATATGCAAGAGGACCTTCTGTGTTGTTTATTTTTTAACTGCATACAATAGTTCGAAACACAAGTGTGCTGAGCCTCATCTTCCTAAAGACACGGGCATTTGTTCCTGAATTGTCCTCTTCTGCTTGGCTTGTATCCTCAGGGTCTCAAGGTAAACTGGTCTTTGTGATGAATAAAATCACAGAAAGAAGAAAATCAGTTCATATATGCAGAGCTTCTGATTTCACTAAACATATTTAATCTCTATCAAAGGTAATGTTAATTTCTGGAGTGTTCTGAATGGCGGGAAGTTCATCACATCTTTTCAGGCTGTAAGTATCATGTATTTTATCTTTCCTCAAATTTGATTATAAATTCAGTGTCAATTGAATGAGGCAAAGGTTCTAATTAAAGCTGTCTTCTTTTCAAGTCTCAACTTCAGCAGCAGATTGTGAAACTGGCTTTAACGCGGGATGACAGCATGCTTTTTACAGCCGATCATGTCGGCTTCATCTATGTTTACAATGTCAAGCAATACGCCCTGGGACCTGAACAAAACCCTCCTAAAAGTAAGGCCAGTCCTCATTTTATCTGCATGACTCAAAGTATGATTTTTAATGTTTATATTGAGCCTTGGTGTGGTTTTATTCATTTCTAGAGGTGAACTTCTGGCGTGCGCATATCAGCAGCATCACTAGGTTGGTTCAAAAAGTGAAAAAACAAACAAAACACCACAAGAACATAACATTTATATTATTTTCTTTTAATTTTTTGTTTAATAGTTGCTATTTAAACAAAAAGATATCTCATTAACATAATTGACATAATTTATTCACCTCAAGCTTGAAGATATTTGACAAGGACCAGTTTTTGCTTACCTCCTCATTGGACTGCTCAGTTCGGCTGTGGAGTATCCATGGGGAATTTATAGGTACATCTGATAACTTGCATAGATATTTGTCTTTTTACATAAACTATATGGCCAAATGTATGAGCATCACACCAATATGCGCTTTTTGAAACATTTAATTTTAATAGGGTATGTCCTCATCAACCGAATGATGTTTGTTTCTGAATTAAATGGTTGTGGCATGCGCATTCTTTAACCAGTGCGTACTATATGAAATACTGTGTTAACTGCAACATCTAGCTTATTCTTTGGTGCTGCAATACCGCTGCTAAAAATACAGTATGAAACATACAGCATAACCAGTGGATTCCAGAATGATTCTTTTGAGTTGGTTCTTTTTTGTGAATCAAAAACAAGCAGCATAACCTATAGTAGTGTGGTCCGACTCCCGAATTAATTATGCTATTGAACTGGTTCCATTTCAAGTTTTGTTCTTCTGTGGAAACATGATGGTGTAAAGGTGTAAAATCCACACAATTGTGAATTTCGAGTGAGATTTTGGAGCTAATTCAAGTTGGACCTTCGCTACACGGTTGACAATAAACAATGGACATTCTTCACCGGCAAAGGTTTATAAATTTTGATGTAGCTTCACAAGACATATGCTGTACGTGTTTATTCACTAAAAACAACCAAGTCATCAAAGTGATTCATTCAAGAATCGAAATGAATGACCATCTAAACTACACTAAATTCCACAGGTACATTTGGACAAGAAGAAAGTTGGAGCATCAACACACCATCTTCCTGGAAGCACCCTGCTGTTCCCTTCGAGATTCTCATAGATCCCTTAAGTATGCCATCTCATCCAGTACTGGATATAGAAATCAATCTGTCAGATGTCTCGGACTCTGAGAAAACTGAAAACGTAAACAGTGAGGTAAGGTATTTGGATGAAGCTTTGTGTAGTTGTTTCATATAGCTGTTTTCCCCACTAATGGCTCAGGTGGTGTTACCGAGATGAAAATCTGGCTTCTAAAACACTCCTAATGTGCTCTTAATTGCAGTTGGATGTCCTCATCGAGGAGACTGACCCTCCATCAATCCTCAACGATAAAGATATCGAAGAAGGAACAAACAACTCCTGGTCTCTGTCTGAGCCTGGCAGGAGGTTAGTATATCATTTCATGAAAGCCAAAAAACAAATAAAAACACAGCTAAATGTAAACTAAGCGTTCTCATTAAGCAGTAATAAATGGGATATTCTCCAATTTTTTGGATCACAGGCAACGCCATGCAATACTAAAACATGGCAACAGAATGAGTCTCAAGGACTACAACACTTTGAAGGACTCGGACCTTATAGTTACCCCAACCACATGTAAAAGACCAGATCTTTCCCTCAGAAATATCGATTCATTCGTATCCAACGATGCAGAAGAGTAGTCACTTCAAAGTCAATGAAAGATGAGGACTAGAACGAGGCCAAATAAATGTGGTATCAAAAGAGTGGAGAGTTGTTTTTTCCATTGGCTATGACCTTATGGTTTAAAGACATGCACTTTCGATGTTTATTTTCAGAGTTTGTTTAATTTTTGTATTTTTCTAATGCTTAAAGTTGGTTAGTTTACAATTCTGTCATCTTTACTCACCCTCATGCCATTACACGCATAAAAATGGGCATTTTTGTCTATACAATAGACATCACTAGGGTCCAAAACAACATTTTACATGTTTTTTTTGTGTTCCACAGAAGAAAGTCATAGAGGTTTGGAACAACATGAGGATGAATAACTATCCCTTTAAAGAGACTCTTTTGAAAAACGTGGAATAGAAAGTTTAGAGGTGTTTATTTTATTGTGATTTCAAACTTGCAGCAAAAGTTTTAGGCACGACACAAAGGAACAAACATCAATTCTCTGCATCAACAAATTTCACAAAGACAGCGGGTGCGTTTCCACCTGCACAGATATCGCTGTCAGTATATGCTATAAATAAATTGTGAATTCTTGTACATCCATTTCTGATATTGCAAGCTTTCACTTTGTTTAAAGCCACAGTTTCAGTATGAGCGTTCTTTCAGTAAATCTGTCAATACAGTAGCTGTTATTTTGCTGCTCTCTCAGTATTTTTGTTGACAGCTATTACATCTACATTTATTAATTTCTTTATCTAAAACCATAAAGCCATTAAAGCATTTTATTCTATATATTTTTAAATTTTCCTTGTTTTGTTTTTGGAACTGCATTCATAGTCAGAATTTATTTGGACAGCTTTGAGACCAGACTGAAACTGTGGATAAAAACAGTGGAGCTTTAAGGATTTCAAGATACTACATGAAGCTGAACATAAACAAGTTTTATATCTGCATATTAACATCAAATATAATAAACAAAAAGCTTTATTTATTGGTTTATATGACTGAATAATGCACCAGCAACCACATTATATGCAATCCAGCCATACTGCGTTACCAATATAATAAGCCATTAAATATTGGCATGGCTGTTATTTGCTTCATTTTGAACAAAATCAGTGAATTCCATAGTCACATTTTCTGGGCTTTTTTTTGTTGTGTGGCTGCTCTGGTTGAATGTTTTCATCTATGGGAGAGTCAACTCTGGGCTTGGGTTTGGAAACTATCTCCTCACAAATGTTGTTGAGTGCCTGGAGAATTGTAGAAAAAATATATGTAATACTATTGCAAACAAATGCAAATATAACTGAATTCATTATAAATGGTGTTTAATAACACGCTTACTAAATGAATTACTTTAAAAATCCTGGTTTGTGGTTAAAAAAAAAAACATTGTGATGTTAAAAGATTTTTATTTAAATATAAATTAAAATCTGTAAATTAAATGGCAATCAATCGATAATTAATTTTACAGATGCTTAAATATATTTAGAACTGAATTACTAAAGAGAGAAATGCCTCGCAGTAAAAAAAGATTTTTAAAAGCTTTTCATAGTTGAGTAATGACATAGAAAGACAGCTAACACCACCCCCGTGGCTGCTCAGACATAGAAATCAATGCTGATTACACATAAGGTTATTTTTAGATGTGTCTCCCCCTGTGAAATGCTTTTGTGAAGCTTTTAGTATTTCCTTACCTGTAATTTGTCCTTATTCTGAGTTCTGTGTATGGCAGGTTCCTGATCAGGTGTGCATTTATCCTGAGAATCCTTTGTTTGTCATCCACACTTGTGTATCTTCAACACACACTCTGACCTTGTCCATGTCCATGGCGTCAATATGACAGTAACTGTCACTCTGAGAGACAAAGTTCGCAATATATATTAAAGCACACCTATACAATGAGTTGTTAAACTGGTTTTAAAACTTAAAGGGATAGTTCACCCAAAAATGAAAATTTGATGTTTATCTGCTTACCCCCAGGGCATCCAAGGTGTAGGTGACTTTGTTTCTTCAGTAGAACACAAACGAAGATTTTTAACTCAAACAGTTGCAGTCTGTCAGTCATATAATGGAAGTGAATGGGAATCACGGCTTTGAGAGTCAAAAAACATACACAAACAAAACCAAATTAAACCCTGCGGCTCGTGACGATACATTGATGTGTAAAGACACGAAACAATCGATCTGTGCAAGAAACTGAACAGTATTTATATCGTTTTTTCGCGCAGGGTTTAATTTGGTTTTGTTTGTGTATGTTTTTTTTTACAGTATACCTAAGTGCATTACTAAAGTATACCATGTTTTTTCACAGGGATGTGTTAAAATTCTATATTATTTTGTCTAAATGAATTAATAAAATATTATAAACTAAAATAAGAAGTTTTAAAAAAGGATGTTCATTTTGAGGTTTGATAAAGATTACATTTAACAGAGTTGTCTATGATTTTTTTTTTAAAGATTAAGTTAAGTGAGCATCATCATTTTTGTATTTTCCACATTTTCCTAATTTTTATTAGTTCTTTTTTTTAAATGTCTATATAGTTTGTATTCATTTTAGTTTGAGTTATTTTAAAAAGTCAAGTTAAAACAATGCTATTTTTAGTATTATTTCTATACTATTATAGTTTTGGTTAATATGTCTTCAGTTTTCATTTGAAATGTTTTCATTTTTAGTAATTTTGTTTAGCTTAGGTTTTTTTAATTTAATTTAATTTTTTATATCTTTTTTATATTTAATTTTATTTCAGTTTAAATATTTCAATTAAAGGGGTCATATGATGCGATTTCAATTTTTCCTTTCTCTTTGGAGTGT
>NW_015548126.1:2898307-2901816 GCF_001515605.1 Sinocyclocheilus anshuiensis | reverse complement strand
AACACATTTCATTACACCAAATACACAAAATAATGTTCTTTTTAGCAGCATCATATGACCCCTTTAACAATGTTTTTAATATTTTTTGTTTCAGTTAACGATAATAGGTAAACTAAATAAAAATGCTGCTTTGTAAATTGGCTAAAATAAAATGTTACATTATTTTTTACTTATTTTTACATATTTTTACTTAACTATAATAACCCTGGTGAACATTAGATTACAGCAAGGTAAAAATATAAATGTAAAAATAAAGTAAATGAGCATGTACAATTAAATGATACATAACCATTATGTGCATACCTAGTTACTGACAATAAATTCTTTACATTTACTGTAGTATTCCGTTAAATACAACACACAACCACTGATGAGAATACATTTCTAGTCAGTTTAGGAACTTAAAAGAAAGTAGGGCTGGACGATATGGCCAAAATTTATATCACGATATATTTCTTAATTTCGGTCGATATGATATAATTCCGATATCGATATGAACACTATTTATCTGAAATAAAAATCTTTTGTAACATTATAAATGCCTTTATCATCACCTTTGATCAATTTTAAGCATCCTTGCTAAATAAAAATATTAATTTCTATAATTTCTTTCCCAAAAAATGTATAAAAATTATACTGAATGGAATAGTGTATAATGTTACAAAAGCTTTTTATTTATGTCAAACGGGTCGGGTACAGAATTAAATTGGTGCTGGCTGCTGTCGGATAACGGGTCGGGTGTTCTGTCGTGTACTGACGATGCAGGTTTACCTAACAGGACCCGTGCAGGACTCTGCTTTAAACTGCTTTGCGTCTCTCCGTCAGATAACCTCACGTGCATGATGCGCCATTTACAGGCATTTCCCGGTATTTCCCTAAACCGACACACATAAATTTATTTTGATTTTTTATTTTTCAGTTTACGAAAATGTTTTTTGAAATATCGAAATATCGGAAATGTGTTTAAAAATCATATCACCGTTATTGAAAAAAATTATATCGCGATACATATTGATATTGAATTATTGTCCAGCCCTAAAAGAAAGTATTGCAGCACTTCTGATATTACAGTCTCCCAAGGATGAATTGCTGTGTTGTTGCATTCCTTATTTATAAGGCGCTTTGGATAAAAGCTTCTGCTTAATGAATAAATGTAAAAGCAGACACTATTTATAGTCAGTTTTAAGAGACTGATGGCTGAAATCTGACTGTGTAACTGCATGCGATCCATTATAATGTATAAAACAATTTAAAATAATGCCTCCCTGTGCTGTAAAGTGCCTTGCAGAGCATGATTGTTCCAAATAAGATGTGATATCTTGAGGCTGTCTGGTGCAGTCTCAACAACTTGGAGCTCAACACGCTCAAAACTGTGGAGATGATCATGGACTTCAGGAGAAACCCCCCTGCACTCCCCCCACTCACCATCATGGACAGCACTGTGACTGCAGTGGAGTCATTCAGGTTCCTGGGCACCACAATCTCTCAGGACCTGAAGTGGGACACTCACATTGACTCCATTGTGAAAAAGGCCCAGTAGAGGTTTTATTTCCTTCGCCAGCTGAGGAAGTTCAACCTGCCACAGGAGCTGCTGAAACAGTTCTACTCTGCCATGATTGAATCCACCCTCTGCACTTCAATAACTGTCTGGTTCAGCTCAGCTACCAAATGTGACCTCAGAAGACTATAGAGGGTAGTCCGGACTGCTGAGCGAATCATTGGTACAACCCTCCCTTCTCTCCAAGAACTGTACTTATCCAGAGTGAGCAAAAGGGCTGGCAGAATCACTCTGGACCCCTCACATCCAGCACACTCCCTCTTTGAACTGTTGCCATCTGGTCGACGCTACAGAGCACTGAGCACCAGAACGACCAGACACAGGAACAGTTTCTTCCCTCAGGCCATCCATCTCATGAACACTTAACAATAACTGTGGAACACACACTATTTATTCACTCATACACTTATTTATCTAACACTCATACTCAGTCTACACCTCAAATTTGCACATAATATACAGTACCTGTACATACAAAAACTGTCTATTGTAATATACCTGCACATACAACTGTCAATTTATATATTTTTATTCCTTATTTACTTGTTCTATTTTTTATTATGTGTTTTTTGTTCTGTCACTGTCATTCTGTTACACTGGAAGCTTCTGTCACGAAAACAAATTCCTCGTATGTGTAAACATACCTGGCAATAAAGCTCATTCTGATTCTGATTCTGATATATGATGAAGAAAATGAGAGAGAAAACATTCTTATACTCCTCCATAATAGTCATGTAGCTTTGTATTTTGGCTGACAGCTCCTCGAACATTTTAGGTCTCCGTATGGACTCCTGGTATCTGTTTTGCACAGGCTTACCCAGTTTCTGTTGAATAAAACAAAAGGCTTTAATACATCACTGTTTGTAAGCATGAATGCATTTGTTTGGTGTGCAGTACACAGCATCCAATTAGCGCTCTTCCGAAAGTGCAACAGAGGGGTTTTGAAAGCTACACAAATTACTCTCCTAGCCTTTAAGCAAAATGCATGCCATCCCAATGCCGCAAGCTGTCAAGACAGCGCGAGTCAATTAAAACACAAAACTGTGGCCGCATATCAAATGGAGCAAAATGTTAAACCTATTGCGGAGTACGAGTCCGGTTATCTCTGAGAGAACACAAAATCAATTTGTCGTGGCTATGATTGAATGTGTTTGAGGACAAATGACTCGCATGTACTATATTTCTTCCAGCTTGTTAATTTACGTCTGCTTATCTTGGTCTGCTCCCTCTTCGTACAGCCAGTTCTCTGTGCCATTTAAAAGCTCAGAAAATGCCTGATGGTCCTGGAGAGAAGAAAAAAAACGTTTGTTTTATGCATCATTCAGATTTGTTTTCCTTTCAGCTGCAGAGCTCATATGAACTACTAACTAATTTAAATGAATGAGAGTTTGTTTCATTTATGCATGAACTGAAAATGGCCTTCAGAGATTCCGCAATCAGGAACAGGCTTCTGAAACATGAAAACATTAACGAACACTATGAATAAATCAGTCTGTTGATACACTGTAAAAAATGTTCACCCCTTTCAACTTAAAAACGTAAGTTTTGTGGCTGCCTTCAAATTTTAAGTTAAATCAACTTAAAAGTACAAGGGATTTCAACTCACTAATTTAAATCTTGCCTAGTGCTGAATTGTTTTATTGAAGTTCATTTGACTTTACAAATATTTGCTGTTTCAACTTAAGTTCAAAATTTTTAACATACATTTTCTAGTTATGATAATGTAAACTTTATTTTAGATCCAGATAAAAAAAAAAATACTACATTTGTTTGAAACATTTAAAATTTATTTTTTTCTTGCAGTGCTTATAAACAGGGTTTTAATATTAAGAAGCATACACAACCTGCCTGTGCATGCTAATGTGTGAATGCCAGTATATGTATACAACAAGGGCACAAAAGTAGCAAAAAACTGCCAAGAAACTGTCATACAAAGCTGAAAATACACTCA
>NW_015548126.1:2878450-2897419 GCF_001515605.1 Sinocyclocheilus anshuiensis | reverse complement strand
AAATATTGACTTATCTTAAGATATAGTTTATACTCTTTATTTGGTACAGAAATGCAAAACTTACCCCTCATCCAGTCTCAGTCTCACAAGCGTGTGCCTGTAAAAAAAAAATAATTTATTCAACTTAAATTTACTTGTAAACAACACACACACACAAGCAAAGACATTTCCTATATAACAGCCTCATAACCCTTTAATAACCTGAGTTGCCTAAAAAAAATATTAAGCTGGATGGTGATCCTCACTGTAATGTGCTGTCATAGCCTACAAAGGGAGGTAAACGGGGAATTGTTGGTTACTTGCTAATTACAGTTTAGCCCAAAGATGTAAGCTACACAACACTTTTACAGACTTTTTGTTCATGATTAAAATATGACCGATTCATACAACATAATGCATTTGTTTGCATTTACTGTTGCCTGTAATCTGTTACCAGTAAGCAATTTGCAATCGTAAAACAAAATTATATATAAAATATATGATGATGGCCAATAAAATAACGAATGGCACAGAAAACGAGCTTGTGAGGAACAGATGTAACGTTAGGCCTACAGTGCGTCCAACTGAGTGTAACGTTTAACATGTCGGTTGTTCGGCTGACAAAAACGTCTTTCTAAAAAAGTAGTCACAAATGAACAAGGTTAACAACTGTTTGAATCGTGGTCTCTTAAATCATATTAAGAAGTTCCATATGTTCATCTAACTTAGTTTGAATAGAACAAACTGACAAAACTGGTGACGATTAGTTCATTCGTCGTGTTCAACAGCTCGGGCGTCGTCTACCTCAAGTTAACTTATATTATCCCAGCTTGAACGGTTGATAAAAAAATAAACGCTTAACTTTACTCAGTAACGAATACCAACTCAAACGCACGAAGCCTGACTGACTGGGATAAACCTCCAGTGGGCGCGAAAATGCCGAGCCTGCTCAGCAAAGCCAACTGGTAACTTACCCACTTTAACGGTAAAATACACCTATAATCGCTCAAATTGCCCATCTTAACGATGTTTAACAGGTGGAGAAACACATTTGTGTCAAATCTCAAACGTTACATTACAATCTGCAGTGCTGATGCAGCACAGCACTGTGGCCACCGTATCAGATATACAAAACTTGAAAGGTAACTGTTAAACACAGTTTGGAAAACAATGACAGAACATAACTAATTCTGCTCTATTCTGCTAAAATGAACAATAATCTCCCAACAATTGTTACACAAGCATTCACTCGCCTCATCCACGCTGAATATGCTTCTTCACGCCGCCAGCCCAACTGACAGCTCCCTCAAGTTCATGAGTTGTTCGTCTGAAATTCCTCCGCGGTTTAGTTAGTTCACTGTATAGTCTGCCCGTGTCTCCTTGTTTGATGTTGCACTGCGATGTCTTTATGTATTAAACATGAGTCTAATGTCTTGATTTGCTGAATATTTTTTTTCTTGGAAGGGACTCTGATATTAAATTAATGTACAAATTTGACTCCTGCGCATGAATCCATGTTCAGAGATTTGGCCGGTTAGTGCCAAAAAGCTACAACTTAAAATGTTAAGTTCACTGAACTAAATTGGGCTCTTTGAATTTCAGTAACATTAAACTGACTTAAAAAATCAAGTTGAATCTAGTATAACTTATAAAAAAAAGTTGAAATTGCTTAAATTATTTTTATGAGTTAAAGTAACTTCAAAACATAAGTTGTCATGGCTTTTTCAGCATATAATTTTTTACAGTGTAACAGTCCCTGTGAGCTAAATAGATTACATGTCACTCAACAGGTAATGCCGTGTTATCTGGGAAAAGCCACATGGAAGATACATTACTTGAGCATTAATAGACGTCTGATAGGGACCCTCCAGCTTGTGTTTGTAGTAATTGTTGTATAATTTTTTGTATGATTTTGCTGTATCATTTTGCTCTGTCAGGAAAGAAGAAGAGGAATTTAAGTGAGCGCCAGATGGTGAGAATGACTGATGGCTTTTTGAATAGCTTTGATATTCAAAAATCTACCAGAATGTCTTTATGTGTTTATGGCTTCATGTGCTGTCAAAGATACCAAAATCACACTTCTAAGGCTAACTAAATATCTATCACAGCTTTTAAATCATCATTTCAGATTTACTGAAACCATCTCATACTAAAAGACAGCTATGTTTCTTTCGTTTTCATCCCTAAAACAACTGTTACATGCACAGTTATTTTTACTAAAAGTCTGAGACTACTAGTAAAAGTGCATTTGTTTAGATTTTTTTGAATTTAATACAGCTTAATGAATTATAAATTTGATTATTAACATAATTTGACAGAAAAGTAAAATTTATAGGAATTGCAAAATGGCTTAGTATTTAAGGTTTTTAGTTTTAGATTTTTAATTTAAATTTTAGCTTTTCTGTTTCGATTTGAGTATTTTTAAGGTCTTCTTTTCAAAGAAGGTCACATGATCTATACTAACGTTCCAAAATGTTCACGTATTTTAAATAAGAAATGTTTACTTTTATTACATTAATCAAAAGTGTTTATTTAAAATTAACACTGTTCTTCAAACTTTCTGTTTATCAAAGAATCCTGAAATTGTTAATAAAAACGTTTCTTGAGCATCAAATCAGCATATTAATATGATTTCTGAAGAATCACGTGACACTTAAGACTGGAGTAATGACTTGAAAAATCAGCTGAAAATTCAGCTTTGCCATCTCAGGAATAAATTACATTCTACAATATATTTAAATAAAATTAAAAGTGATTTTTAACTAAAATTATTTCACAGTATTACTGTATTGTACTGTATTACTGTATTTTTGGTCAAATAAATACAATCTAAATGTGGGCATTATAGGCTTCTATCAAAAAAAAATAAAAAATAAAAAATAAAATATATATATATATATATATATATATATATATAAAAAATCTAACAAACCCAAACTTTTGACCAGTAGTACATGCCAAAATGTTTTTATTCGATTAGCAACCCATAAATGTTAATATTTCTTGAATATTGTTTTTTACATTTCTTTCTCACTTTATCATAAAATGATTTTTTAGGAAAACCTAAAACTTTATTTAAGGTTTAATTTTGATTTTAAATGACAGATTTTCAGATTTTTAGACCCTGATGCATAAACAAACGTTTAGTCAACAGTACCTTTAACTTTCATTATTAGAGGATTGGGAAAACCACAATCCCTGAAAAAAACATTAGAATACAAGCTTGTGTGGAATGTGCATTACTTACACTAAGTGGAAAAGGCAGCTCCCAATATAATATGAATATTATGCAGTTTATCAATATTTGATTATGTATAAAATAATAGCAGCTTAATGAATGTACTATCAAAGTAGGGATGCACTGATATTAAGAATTATACCAATAAGATGATAAATATTTTCATGCCTGGTAACCGATAAATAGCAGATATTAAAATTCTATGCTATTTTATTTAAATAAAATAAAAAATTTGTTCAAAATTCTACAAATGAATGTAAGCATCAAAACATCACAAAGTATGAAAAAATATTTTCTTTGTGAAATTTGCAAGTTTACATGTAAAACCTAATTCTGATAAGCTGATATATATGTGCGTTATGCATAGTATTGTTAAACCAATAACCGATAAAAAGCTGATATTAAAATTCTATACTTTAAAAAAAAAAAAATTACGAATATAACTAAATAGCACATCAAAACAAAAAAATCAATTGTTTAAAATGCTACAAGTGGGCAGTACATGTGCAGTATGAAAAATATATGTTAATTTTAAAGTTTGCTAAATATTACATTTAAGAGTGTTAATAAATTGTTAGTGTTTATACAATAAGAGTTAAATACGCGTTAGACCCAAATAAAATCAAAATGTAAAATTACGAGAAATTTACATGCACATTTAGTATACATTTACACAACAAAGACTGTACTAAAAACTGATTTTTTTTTTTTTTTAATTTAAGTTTTGTGTAAAGACGACAACAATGTCAAAACGAGTCCGGTTCACGCACATCTGCAAAAACGACTAAAAAGCATTATTATGTATGCCAAGACAGTAATTGTCAATGTCATTTTGTAAAGAAACACTACGTGTTTTCAAAGATTTGCAGGCCCCCAAAACAGTGTTGTTGTGTAAATGAATGGCCAAAATGCTTAAAAAGTTTTTCAATTTTTAGTTGCAAACAGTGTTGTGTAAACACTCCTTTAAATACTAAACAATAATGGATACAATTTTTTTTTTTTTTTTAACACAAAAATCCTCTTGTATCGGCCAATAACTGATATGGTACAGATATATTGTGCATTAACAATTCATAGCTCTAAATAACACTACAGTCACATACCTGTTCATTTTCCCACATACGTCTTTATCGTACATAAAGCACTCAATGTTGAGGAGAATGTCTGTGGAGTTGCTGCTCATCAGTTTTTTGAGTTTCTCACATTCTTGTGTCAGTCGCAACATAGCTCGAGCCTTGGACTTCACATCCATCTTGTACCTAGACTTATATTCAGCACAGAAGTATTCCACCAGCCTCTGATCAAAGTCTTTCCATCCCAAATAAGGATCAAAGGCGGTCGACAGCACCTGCAAAATGCAGAGCATTCACTGACGTGCGTGAACATGCAAAGTTGGGGATCTACACGAGCGTCTGACTTTGATTGAGATTCACAGTTTGCCTTTGTTGAAAGCACAAACAGACACCTGGAGAGCTGAGTGGCCCATGTCCACAAATGCCACAATTTTTGGATTCTCATCACAGCCTGGAAGATCTTTCTTGTATATGCCATAGTTTAATGCCACTGGAATGATAAATGACACTGTCAAAATTGCTTCAGATGTGGCAAAGACACTGTTGTTGTGAGTTTCATTAATTCAAAAGATACCTGCAGTGCTGTCATTCATTAGCTTCAGGCAGTTCAAGCTGGCAATCTTGGCAGCATCCAGCACAGACGTCCTTTCTGAATCAGTGAAGAATGAGGGGATCTATACGTGACAAAATCATCTGTATGGCCAAAGAAATGACACAAACAAACAAACCATCGGATTGGTGGCTTGCACATTTGTGGTTTATGTCCAAATTAAAAAGGGCCTGGTTAAATGTTACTGCTGTCTGAAAATAAAGCAAGGCCTTTTCTCTAAAATATCATGATGACAAGAATAAAAATTACTGTAATACATTATTAGCACTATAAATAATTTTAGGAGAATTTCTAATTAACTAAAAGCCTCTATTTCTGGTACATGCCCCTGGTATCCATTAAATATCATGAAAATTAATTATTTCTTGCAATATTCACAGCTTCAGTGCAAAGACGTACAGAGATGACACACTCCACCACTTTCTTCTGCAGATTAGCTTCTGCAATGTCTTTCAGTTTGGTCAACAACATAGCCGTGACCTGCTCGATGCGGAAATGGTGCTCCTGGTCAAGGTACATGACCTAATCAAGACAATGAAAGTCACAATCTTATTTTTTTATCAAAAAATAACATGACAGTTCACCCAAAAATGAAAAAAAAAAAAATCTGAAAGCATATTCACTGTCGACTTTGTCTCCTCATCAGAACAGATATGGAGAAATTTACATCAATCCCCTCCAATAGATCCTCTACGGGAAATGGGTGCCGTCAGAATGAGAGTCCAAACAGCTGATAAAAACATCACAATCCACAAGTAATCCACACGACTCCAGTCCATCAATTAATGTCTTGTGAAGTGAAAATTAAGGTGTTTTAACTTTAAACCTTCACTTCTGGACAAAATACAAGTCCATAATTCATTTAATAATGATTCATCCAAAGAAAAAGTTCATCTCTCGTCCTCTCACAACAAAATCCACCATTTAGAATTGTTTTCAGCTGTTTTCTTGATCTGTGCATATTTCTGTCCTGATTCAGAGGAGTCAACATTTCCCTGGAGAAAGCATAATTATGGATAAAGGACTCATATTTTACCTGGATGCAATAGTTTGATGTTTAAAAAAAAACATCATAATGATGGAGTTGTTACAAACACACTTTTTTTTTTTTTTTTTTTTTTTTTTTTACAATATTTGTAAACTTTTTTTTAAAAGGCATTTTCATCATACCTGTCCAAATACGGAAGACTGGGGGGGCGGGTGCTTTTCGCCAGGAATATAGCCGTTTCCCCGGTAACCGCAGTAAACAAAGCAGCGCAGCAGCACCTTACTTTGGAACTTGAATCCCGGGAAAAACGGGAGGGTTGACAGGTATGCGAGTTCTTACAGACAGTCCAGACTGACCAGAGACTGACACACACGCACACAATAAAAATAAATAAATAAAAACAACAACAAGAGAACCATAAAAGTATTACACTATAGACTAGGCTATAAGTCATCTCAAGCCATATGGAAGCTTTGTGTTAAATTAAATAATTTTTACCCATTATTTTTACATCTACTGCAGCTCTCAAATCAAATATAGTCCATATGTCACAATGGAAAATTAAACATCACTGATTCTTCATTGTCTTGCAAAGTCATTAAGTCAAAAATGGCTAAAATTTTGGTTGTTTCTCACACAAAACTGTAATAAAATTTGAAATAACGTGCATATGGACTAGTTTTATTACTAGTTGAAGTACTTTTTTGCCCTTTTTGTCAAAATGGTGAGTAAATTATAATAATGGTGAGTAAATTATATATATATATATAAATATATATATATATACAGTATATATACCTGATTACCTGATAAGATTCTTGAAGATTCTTGTTGTACACAACCTTTTTTTTTTTTTTTTTTTTTACTTTTACAAGACATTAATTGATGGACTGGAGTGGTGTCAATACTAGTGGATTATTGTGATAATTTTATTAGCTGTTTGGACTCTCAATCTGACGGCACCCATTCACTACAGAGGAGATTTGTGAGAAAGTTACAGTATGTAATGCTAATGCACTGCTAAACAAACCCAACTACATCTTAAATGATCCTTTATGGGACTAATAAACACAGTGTTTACCTTGATTCCAACCTTCCCATCATTTAGTGGTACCAGGTCATATGGTAAACTAGCCTTCTCTGCTTGCACAGAATGATCTTGAAACAATCTGCCATGCAGTCTCTTAAAATGAGAGACTGTGCTCGCAGTATTGGTTATCATCTAGAACAAGTAAAAAATATGAATGGTAATATAAGACACTTTTGCTTCATTCATAATCATCATCACAGATGAGAACAGGAATGCCCACCTGTTTTTTTGCAGCATTACCAATGCTTCTGTTCTTTGAATTAAATGACACAACAGCTCTAAAACAAAAAGGTTCAGGGGTATTAAACTTTTGAAGGATTAAAATAACAGATTTTAGCTCACATGTACATCATGTTTCAGATGTTTTGGAATGTCAATGTCATTGACAAGTGTATGAAATGCGGAAACAAGCAACTTATCAACTAGACTTGTACTTGACTTTCAGTTTAGGTGGATATTCACATATGGAGTGTCAATATTCATCTGATACACTGAAGATACATGAAATGAAAGCTTTATCTCTTTATAATTAGCAAGCACAGCATCCACTTACGGCGTGCATCTGTCTGTAAATTCATTGGACACGGTCTCAATTCCTCCGCTTTTGACCACAGCAATACAGCGATTCTGAAAAACCACATCAAAGCCCACGACAGCCATCCTGGTCTCCGGTCCGTACGCCGAGCACGGTGTGTTCAGGTCAGATAAACAAATAAACAAACCCGCTAGTACGTGGTGTCAGTCCAGTCACTGTCGGTAATCGAGAGTCGACACTATTTTAGTCCTCGCGACCATATCGCTTTTCAGCGAACTTTCCAGAAACTTCCAAACGCAGCTGCGGCGGCCCTGCTCGGTCCAGCCCGCGCGGTGTGATAGCGTTCACAGTTCCAGAGGAGAGCTTTCGGCGCGGCGCAACCGAGCGTCAGATGGGTTGCTGTGGTAACCGCACGAGATTATGGGATAAATAGCACAAATATACGATCTCCTGTCGTTATTTTAATGGCGTCGAGGGGTTTATTATTAGCTCGACAAGACAAATGTTTACTTTTTAAAGTTCTAGATATTACAAATTGACCAGTTCAATATTTCATGTCTGTTCGCATATTTAACGCGAGGAAAAGACTAAATGTTATAGGTTAGTCGTGACAGTTGTATTAAAACTTAATAGAGCTAACGTTATATCATTCAGTGGGCCTATATTTCAGTAAGATTGAAAGCTCATTGTGTTTTTATGGAAGTTATTGGGTTTTTGATCGAAAGTGGGATACAGGTTAACATTTTAAAGTGTTTAAGTTACTTCATGACTGAAGACAAAGTATAAAGTGATTGTTTACGCGTCATGTCAACTGTTGCCATATTTTATTGGAAGTGAATGAAGCTGTTCCGCCGTTCTGTCTGACTAAATTATCATGTTTGTGAACTATCCCTTTAACAAACATTTTAATCGCGCTTGAAGCACTGCCCCTTTTGTAGTAGTTAGCGTTGCGGTCACTAGAGGGCGCAGCTGAGACGTGCGTTCAACAGGAAATGTCTTCGCAAAACAAAGCTGGGTAATGATCGGCACGCACAGTAGTGACT
Source organism: Sinocyclocheilus anshuiensis (assembly GCF_001515605.1). NCBI lineage: Eukaryota > Metazoa > Chordata > Actinopteri > Cypriniformes > Cyprinidae > Sinocyclocheilus > Sinocyclocheilus anshuiensis. Next base: position 2,888,863 of record NW_015548126.1, on the reverse strand, counting down.
GTTGGTTACAGGATCAGTGCAAATACTCTGCTACGGCACATTTACAGCGAGCTGGCAGCGTGCGGTACCCGCGCTTCTTTCTACCATGCTTTCCATAAACTCTCAAAACGGATACAGTGTTGCCCGATGTTTCTTGCTTTGGTCGCTTAGTAAGTATTTTTCTACTCGTCTACCAAAAGGAAGTTTTTTAGCTCGAGAGTCTTAGGTTAATTTCTGTTGCGGTTTGTTTTATTGTAGAATGGCAGCAGTCTGAAACGTTTTTGCTTCTTTTACAGATGGAAAAGCATATGCCGAAAATAAACTGTTAGTAGTGACCAGGGTATTAACCTATTTTAAATAAGCTGCCACAAATGACACATCCTTTTTCTTGTAACAGCTTTCCGGCACTCCTTCAAGTTATGAGGAGTGCTTTTAAATGGATGTTTACAACTTAATTTGACGGTTGTATGAATTAAATATCCAAATATGTGGAGCATACATGCTTTTTCAAACTTAGTTGCCTAGTATATTGAATGAATGGTTGAGCTGCCTACCTAGGTAAAAATTTGGGCATCATAGGTATGATTGGTTGATTCAAAACCTAGTGAGCTGCCTGTCTAGACAGCATTTTGTGCATTGAAGGTTTGATTGATTGTGTCTGGAAACCCTACTGAGCTGCCTAGCTTAACAACATTTTTGGGCATGATATTTTGTATCTTAAAACCTAGTGAGCTGCTTGTCTTGACAACATTTCTGGGCATCATATGCGATTTACTTTGAATAAACTGTCACAGCCAGAGTATCTGTTCTTCACTGTAAATAATTAATTGAACAGACTGATGTGCAAGAGTCTGAAGCGCAACAGTTTGGAGTAGAAGTGTGGAAAGTGTTGTTGGAAGAAAATGTAACTGAATCCTTCCTCTTTCTCCACCCTTGCCAGGCAAATGAGTAGCGTTACATTTTATACAGAGCACCAGTGCAGATAGAACTGCTTTAATGTATTGATCAATGCCTATAAAGACAGTTTAATATAGACATTTGTGGATATTAAGGTCATAAATCAAACCTACAACCACCGACTGCATGAATTGTGTGTTTGCAGTTGATGTAAGATTGCCTGTATGCCTACATGCCAGTCACGTAAATGCAATTCAAGTTGTTGGACTGAGCACCTCATCCGTTTCTACAGTAAAAACCTAATGTGTCTAGCTAACACCTGAACCACAGGCAAATTGTGCTCGGTGTCTGATAAGAAATATTATCAGTGCCCCTTATTTTGTCTCAGTTTCGCCACTTATCAAAGTGCCTCAATTTGTTTAGATTTGCAGGGAAAAGAGAGTCTCTTCATTAATCATTAGGCTATGTATGCTGAAGGATCTCAGGCATAACTGTTCATGAAATTTTTTATGTGCACAGAAGATACACCTTGCTGTTCAAGAAAGAGACTTGTGGTTGCTAATATCTTGAGGTACTGACCTAGTTTTAGTAGTATTAGCACCTGCATCTGAGTTCAACAGTATGGGCCCGCTGGTCTGGAGCACATGAGGGAGTTTCAGGTCAAAACCGTCACCTGCTCTTTTGGGCCAGTTTGCATTATCTTTACATTTGTCAGTCTTGGCTATTTGTTTTTGTGTGATGCATTGCACATTGTTGTGAATTTGTCTAGCTGACTGACATGAAGTTTGGTTAAAGTTGCAAGAATTATGATAGTTTTTTTTTTATTAAGCATCATTAAGAATGAGTTGAAAATTACAAACCCTTTAGGGTTTTTTTTTTTCTTAATATGCCATTGCTTTCCTGCAAAAGTGTGTTTATGGATTAGGGCTGTCAAAATTTGTTTTAATTTCGAATATTCGTCGAATTTAAAATAAATCTCGTCGTCTGTGAAAAAAATGTCGTTGACGACAATTATGACGAAAATTATTCGTCAACGAAATTAACACGGCACAGAACGCATATTTATCACATTTTCTAGAGGGACGTCTATCACCGTTGCACTCGCATCTCGCACAAAGGAGCCGCATGTTTAGAAAGCCATGTAAAATTAATGTAGGTTTAGCTTTTAAAAAAACATATATCGAGACTTTATGGCGGGGGTTTTTCCGCATCCCACTGCATCTCATGTTTTAAAATGAAAAATGTACTGTGTGATAATATTTAAGTACAAAATTCTAATTTAGTTTTTCAGCCATTTTGACTGCCCTATTATGAATATAGTCACAATTACATGGAGCTAATCATAGCTTATTCCAGTAAAAAAAAAAAAAAATTAAAGATGCACTGATTGCAATATTCTTGGCCGATTCCGATTTTTCTGTCAGTGTGACCTGCCGATAATGATTTTTGCTGATTCCGATTTTCCTTCTAAGAACTATAATTGACAGCATATACAAACAAAATCTATACTTTATCAATGCAAAAAATTATTTACATAATAAAATAAATTATTAAACATTACAACTCCCCCAATCTGTACTAAGTTACCGATGTTCTCTCACTTAAACAACTCTCAAAATAAAGTGCTCTGTGACTAGAAAGAGGCAGAAATAGCAATTAACTGAAAATGAGTTGCTGTATATAAAAACAGATGTCATTTCCCACTATCAAGTCAAGTTTATTTATTTGTACAGCGCTTTTCACGATACTTCTTTTTTAATAAATCTGCAAAAATGTCAACAATTCTGTGTTTTTCTGTCAATATGGGGTGCTGTGTGTACATTAATGAGGAAAAAAAATTAACTTAAATGATTTTAGCAAATGGCTGCAATATAACAAAGAGTGAAAAATTTAAGGGGGTCTGAATACTTTCCGTACCCACTGTATATATATATATAATGTTATATATTATGTTTTAATGTTATAAATGTTTATTAAAGATTAATGGTTTAAATATTTTTAAACATACAAATACGAAATTTTGGGAAAAAATGCAATGATGTTTTTAAATATGAAATCAAACTACCAGTAGGTGGCGGCAAATGACTCTTTAAATGAGTGAGTCATTTAGTCATTTATTCAACCGATTCGTTCAAACGGCTGATTCATTCAGAAACGAGGCAAGTGACTGTCTTTATGAATGGGCCACTGAATCATTGACTCACTCGATTCGTTCAAAAACGCAGATTCATTCAGTAATGAAACACCGCTGTGTTACACAACAGTTCTGCTGTGGCTTTGATTGGAACTATTTTCGTCAGCGAAATTGAGCAAAAACAGTCAATATTGTGTCTAAAATGTAAGTCACTTAATTTTAACTTCTTGTTTATTGAACTACTATTGTATAAAATCAGTGTCACATTGCAATCGTGTTGATATTGCAAGCATCTTGTTCGTGTAATGTTGCTTACCTAAATCATATATTATAAATATTTTTTTTTTTCTACCGCAGTATGCATCTATAACTTTCTTTGAGTTACTTTGTGTGTTCTGTTGCGCTCATTTGTTTTGATTTCTGCACGAGTCTCTCTCACACACTCACTCAGGCTGTGCGAGCATCATCGGGCACGACATCAATACATTATCAGTCTCCGTTTACACTGAAAGCAATAAAATCAGAATCATTCTCGCGCGAAACGACATGTTTACATGCGGATGTGAGCGTATGTACGACGTCAAAACGAACCGGCTCGGAATCGGCCGATCATCCGGCAAATCGGCTAATTCCGGTCCCAGGCCGGTCGATCGGTGCATCTCTATTAAAAATAATAAAAAAGCAATTTTAAACTATTGCTAATTAGTTATTTTTGTGACAAAAAATTTAACATTTAAAAAATAATCTCCTGGAAATAAAAAATACAATAACATTTATAAAAATGGAATAAAATTATTAAAATAGTAATATTAATTATTGCAAATTAAAATATAATTTTTGTGATAAAAATATAACATTTAACGAAAATTTATCTTGCTAAGATTCCTATGGAAAAAAAAATACAAGAAAAAGTATTTTATAAATATAGAATAAAAAAATTTAAATAATTGATTATTGCAAATTAATACCTGGTAATTCTTTGTGGAAAAAAATTTAACATTTTATGAAAAAAAAGTCTCCCTGCTATTCTAATGGAAAGAAAAAAAAACATAAGAACTTAAAAAATAATAATACAAATTATTAAAAATAATAAAATTCATTGCAGATTAAAACTAGTAAAAACATTTTGTGATGAAAATCTAACATTAGCAAAAAATATCTTGGTAAGATTTATATGAAAAGATGAAAAAATATACAAGAAAAAAATAATTAAAAAATGTCGAATAAAAATAGAATAAAGTAGTTTTTTCTGCCAATTGAAAACATGGCAAGTGCTTATTGCCCAACCAGTCCCAACTGGGACAGTAGAAAAAAATAATTTTGAGCCCTGATCTGACTTAAAATATACTGTACTATTTTCATAGTTTTTCCCTGTAAGGAATTTCTTGTTTTAAGGTCTTATGAAGATGTATATGTCACGGTATCAGCTCTGTCCTGTTGTATTATTTATGATGTGCAGAACAAAACTTTAAGAGAGATAACATATCTTTTGTGTGTACCTGCAGGCAGAAGGAATGATCAGTCAAAGGCCACTGCGGTTTTGCTGTGAGGCACAGCTAAAAACAAAGCCATTTAAAATGTGCATCGAAGATCTTTTGTTAGTTGATGAGATATACTACGAAAAGTAAAATAACCAGCAGGTGTTTTGTTAAGTCTTTCCCCCACAGATGTTGTTCTGTTCCGAAGTTATTCCGTCGCTTGAGTCAGGAGACAGTTTAAGATAGCAGTTTTAAAAGATAAAAGTGCTGTTTACACCTGACAGTTAAAAAGATAAACACACCAGTACTCACTTTCTGAAAAGGTGTCTGTCAAATACATATCTAAAGTTATGCAGGGAGTGCAGGAATCCATGGATGGCATGAAATCACCTTGGCGGTGTGAATACTTGCACTCTGTTCTGCTTATCAGTGAGAGGCAGTTTTAGGATTTGGCTTGGGATTAAAAGCCATGGGAGATGGAGACAAACTAGGCATTTATGATGAGCAAAGGAATGCCAATGCATGCTCGTTTTTCTCCCAACTTACTAACCTGCTGTAATAGGACAGCATATCTACTTTAATACTCAAGACAGAGTTTTATGATTTTATATTTATTTATTTCTTTTACTGTGGAGACACAGTAAAATAATGTGTTTCATAAACTGCACGGAAACCAAAGTTGAGCAAAATTCAGAATTTAGCCCTCATGTTTTGTTTGGGGTTTGAGAGAGAACCAATGGTCATTTTAATAGCTTTAAGAATATATGTAACATGTTAATATTTCATGACTTTTCAAAGTCATATGATAAAATAAGTTATGTCTTTAATTCTAATTATGCAAGATATTATTCCTCCATGGTCCATAAAATAAAAGTTAATTTATTAAATATACAATGTAATTAAAAATATAAATATATTGTAATATATAGATAACAGCATATTTAAACATTGAATATTAATATACTTAAATAGAATATATTATTAAAAATGACACTTACATCACACAGGTTTCTTTGAATTTCATTCCATTTAATTTTACTTTCTTAAATTTGAATTACAATTCTACATACCTTTGTAAATTTAAGTGAAATTTAGGAATTTAAATGGAATTTAAAGTCACAATGTACCTGAAGTTGTGAAAGGTCTTTTCTTCTTATGATCTAAATTAGAGTATTTAGCAGAATGGAGCTCAGTTTTTACTGTGTGTACCATGCCATCAGCACTAGTTAGACCCTGTTGATGGATTTGGAGCATGCTACGGAGCCCCTAAAGGGACATGGTGGTGGGAAAAAAATTCGGGGTGGGAGGACATTTTTTTTTGCGTTCCCTCGCAAAACTTTTGCGTTCTCTCGCAAAGATATTTGCGTTCCCTCGCAAAGATATTTGCGTTCCCTTTTGCGTTCTCTCGCAAAGATATTTTGCGTTCCCTCGCAAAACTTTTGCGTTCTCTCGCAAAAGATATTTGCGTTTTGCGAGGGAAAAAATATATTTTTTCCTCCCACCCCAAATTTTTTCACTCAATCTGATTTTTTTTCCACCACCATGTCCCTTTAGGGGCTCCGTAGCATGCTGAATCGGCGTCAGGCAGTCGATAAGACGGATCACTCTGATTGGCTATTCAGCTTAAACCAGAGTACAAGACGAAAACTGATGAAAGCGATGAAATAATTTTACATCATCTTATCTGAGCATGCATATTTTCATAACAACATGGCTGTCGAAAATGAAGAAATTGATCAATATGATTCATATTCAAAATGGTAAGCAAGCAATGCTTCGCTTACCATTTGTATATCTGCAGTTTCGGTTTCTCGTGACAAATACAGACTATTGCCATCTGCTTATATGGACAGTTATTTCCTGTCATGCAGATGCAAACATACGTTCTAGTTGGCCAATGGCTGTAGTCTTAGTGGTGTGTTCCATAGATTCCAAATTCAGCCTCTCCAGACACCTCAGCATGTCGTCACTCAGAAAAATTGATGCGAATTCTAGTTTTCCAAGATGCCACAACATTGCAGCCTCTGGTTGTAAAAACTGACAAGCTTTAAATTCCTAAAGAAATGGGCTAACATTTCACAGTTGAGAATGTATTGGTGTGTGTTTTTACATGTATTAACTCAATATTACAGGTCTTGAAACTATGGTAACTTTTAATGTTGCGTTAGCTAACACATTTTTCTTGTTGTGTTGTGTTAATAAATCATCATACAGAGATATATCTACGGGTGACTTGCTGTCAAGTGCTCACAGACTGACTTTGACCATTCCAATATGGCGAATGGCTTGTGTAACAACAGCCGCTAATAATGAGGCATTTATGTATATATCTATGTTGTGTTCAAGATTCAAAATTTTTAGCCCAGATGCACAAGATGCGAGATGACAACACGGACATTTTCATTGCAGCTAGTTCTTTGTTGGTGTTTTGGCGTGTCACACTGCCTTCAATTCTCTCCATCAGTTGTTGGTTGGATAGATGTGGATGAAATGATTGGAGTCTTAACATACGTCACTAGAGAGAAGTCTGCTGTTTCATTTTGATTAAAAAGTGAAACATGTGGAGGAGACAGTCACAATAAAATTCATAACATGCAATTTAAAAAAAATGTATTTTCATTTCATTTTGACTTGAAACAGCATTCAGTTCAGTTCAATTCTGAAGGGTGCACAGCCTAAGCAGAGACATCGTCGCACTGCGTGATACCTTTTTTAATAATGAAATTCTAGTCGGCTCACAACTTGTTGTCATCGAACTGCACTTTCATCCTGTTTTGATCTTTTGAGCGATCAATATTTGTCTATTTAGAGCACAGAAGACCTGTCATAAACGTTTAACAACAAGCACTTGATGTGATTATTAGGCCTGTTGATCTCAACTAAGTCCTTCTTGACAGCTACTTCTCTAAAGTTTTCCTTTTTTCTTATACTGACAGGTCATCAGAAAAACCTTTTCTCCATGTTAGCCACCCGCTGCCAAAGTGAGATTGTGAAGTGATGTGAAAGATGAGCAGAGGTATTTTTATTCAAGAGATGTCATGCTCCCTTCAGGTCATATTAGCTTCATAGAGCCATGAAATTTTGTGTGTTTTAAAAGCATCCACTCATCCACTTTGAATATGTCAAGAGAGAAGTTCAGGCTTAATATCAGCCATAATTTAAAAGGGATCTGTGATTGACTTATGTTTTAGATTGGATTTTATGTAGTGTCCCTGCTGTTTGTGGTCCTAATCATCATCGCAGCAGGGTCTAGTACTCAGCAAGAGGGAATTAATACACGCCGACTGAATGCAGAAGCAGCAAACAGTCTATACATAGCATTCAATGTTATCATTTAATGTCAGGAACACCATTCAAGTGGCAGTGGTTTGCAAGTCTCTCCTAACTAATGCATGTCATTAATATAATTCTCTCAGAACAGCTTTGAGGGCTCCTCTTAGTGCCCATTTGGTAAATATCAGTGCGCCTTTGTGATTTATGGAAGGAGTAATGACTAATAACTCACTTTGTTTGCTTTACACTTTTGTATTGCTGACTCATATGCATTCCCTCTTTTGATTAACAGTTGTAGGTTCATTATCAAGTTGCGAAGTATATGGAGTACAGCAAATTACTTCTTGTACACTCTGAATGTGTAATTAATTAAAAAAAATTATTAATATTATCACGTAATTTGCACAGCTCGCTACTTATTGAGGCAACGAGCATGCTGCGCAGGAAATGTTGTGAAGACCTGGCAACGAAAAGACCTTCAAGCAGAAAACGGCACGCATGCATGAACAATAAATTTGGCTTCCGTAAGCAAACCAAAGTGACTGCTCTCATTGTGGCTCTGAGACTTTGGAATCCCATTTCCTCCACAGAGAAAAGCCAATACTGAGGACAATAGTTCAGTTTTAAATAAGTGCCAGTTACAGTTGTGAGTCAGGCAAACGGTGACTGATTGGGAAATTGGAAATGTCTGGCGGTGTGGTTGAGGAAGCGAGACAAATTAATGCATTTCTTGACAAAGTTCAAACATCTCCCTGTCTGCCTTCCACAGCTAAGTAATGCAAATTCCTGTACTTTCAAAGTACATTTTGAGTTTGAGGATGAACTTTCTTCTTGACTGTTGAGGAAGTATGTTATGTAGGTATGCAGATGTGTAGTGTGAATACATTCCTGAACATATTGTGTCTGAAATGTTGGCATTGCCTGTTCTTTGATCAGTAGCATACTAGGGATGGGATGGTACCATCATTATCATCTAGTTATAAAATTAGTTAATTAAAATCATTCTAACAGTCACTATTGAATGGGGAATTGTACAGTTGCTTTTTATTTTTACATTGATTGCCTCACTAAAAATTCACTTAAATTTATCCTTTAAAACACCTATAATTTAATAATACTGTTATAAATAACTTTAGCAAATCCCAAAATATGAATATCAGTTTTTCATACTGTACATTTATAATTAATTCATAATATTACATTTATAGCACTTCTTAATAAATTCTTAATTTAAGTTTAGAATTGTAAAATCTGTCATTTGTTAAAGATTTTTAATATTATTATTTATTACTACTGCTACTACTACAACTATTTATTTATTCATTTATAAATAGATCATAAATAATAACACATTTTTAATTATTATTCATTTCTGTAAAATTCACGGTAAAAACTGGCAGCTGTGGTTGCCATAATTTTACCATAAAAAAATGGTAGCAACATTTTAGGTTTTTATGAATTTAACTTAAATTTACATTTAAAAACTGTAGTTTCATTAACTGATATAATTGTTAATATACCAACCTATTAAAGTACTTAAATCTGTTTTGTACCATTGTAATACACTGATAACCACCAGAGAAAGTCACGATGAACCAAAGCTCATCACAAGCAGCTTCCATGCAAAAGTAATCCTTACCATTAAAAAAAAAGTTTTTACCAAAAAGAATAAAACCCTGTTTAACTTGTGAATTTAGGTCTGTATTTTACTGCATTAACGTGCTTTAATAGAAATTTGAAGGAAATCGCTCTGTTTATCCACCATATATGAGGGGTGCACCTGAAGTAAAATTACATTTTCATTTGACTGTATTTCATGTTTTCAAATGAGAGCTCAAAGACTGCCCATTTTTTCATTTATGTCAACAGTAAGTATTTTGTAGGAAGATGGAGGCCTGACTGCAAAGTAAATAAACTTTGTCTAAACAGTGATGATTTTTGGATTTATAAGGGCTAGATTTATGACGTCAGGATGCTTCAGTGCTGTGTCACGTCCGGAACATTTTAAAGATCAAGTTTATATCATTTAGTAATTATTAATGCAATTAACTTGAAACTTGCTGTTAGGGGTCGACCGATATGTGTTTTTCAGGGCCGATGCCGATACCGATTATTACAGATCGAGTACACCAATAACCGATATTTTGAACCGATATATATGTCTGGTGTAAAAATTAAAATTTATGCCAAAATTAAGAATAACAAGGGCTCTGACAAAAACTGCCTTCCCTGGTGTTGGTTGAGTATAGTACTCCCACAGTAAACTCTTTATTTTAAAGAGTTAAACTCTTTATTTTTTGGCAAACAAAGGGTTTACCATTAAAATTAAAATCAGGCAGTACGTGTTTATTGAACTGTTGTATTAAATCAATATCACATTTGCAAACTCCTTGAATAATTATTAAGATCTGTCACTCTCCTTATCGCGATCCGTGGGCGCACATAAAATGAGAGTTCTCAAGACTCAAAAGCACGTGCAAATGATAAATTCCGTCATCTGTCATCGCGTTATAAGCGCGGAACCTGCGGGAATGAGTAGAATTATTATTAATAGCTTTTTTAATTATTATTAATAATTAATCCTGCGCCTGAAATTCAAGACCTGCTCTGTGTTCTCTGCTAATAACCCGACTGTGAATGATGCGAGCGGCG